>NC_056483.1:19202718-19502718 GCF_008729295.1 Plectropomus leopardus
CTTCCACTTGTATGATACACAGAGGATTGGGTTCCTGTGCAAGGGAGGCAGACATGTTGAAAAGCATTTGATTTACAAGAAGACACACTGTTCATTCACATCATTGTAGAAAAAGTCAGATTTTGTCATGTGCTGAGTGGAACTACATATTTAAATAATATTTTAAGTTGCAACATTATCATCAGCTCATAAAAAAATATACTGATTTCTCCATAATTTGTTTACATATAACACAACAGATTTAACATTTGCTGTTTTGAACATACATTTGCTGTTCATCAAGATCACAAAAAAGAAATTAGATTACAACATGGTTGTGTTAAGTTATACACAGTACAGCGCAGATGCAGCTTAACATTTCAAGAAAAGCCCCATATCCAACGAATATCCGCATTTACATCTCCCTGACAAAAGTAATTAAGTCAGGAGCAAACGCCATTAGATGGTATAAAACTTCAAAAAGGCAACATTATCTCATCCATACTTGTCATATTTTGACACTTGGGCAGAATCTGTTGTTATAATGACACCCAGGGCAGCCTTTTGCATTTTATCTTGATGCAGGGGGTTGGAGGTTAGGTTTAGGCATTGCTACTGCTTGGTTAGAGTTAGGAAATAAATCATGCTTGATATTAGTCACATCAGTTTATGTGACTAATGACAAATGTGACAAAATAACTTTACACGGGACACAAACACCTGTCTCCTGGGTCAAAGTCCTGTGCTTACTGAACCATCCACCTTCACTCCCATCCACCTAAGGGGACTTGCACATTCTTTTTACTACATTTGTTGCTCTGAATGTCCATTACTGATGATGGGTTTACATGGCTTCAGTTGGTTGAAAGCCTTGTGCATCACATGCATACAATAAAGAGTGCATTGTGTGTCAGTATCTGATGCCAAGGGCAACTGCCCAACCAATTTTTTTTTTTACACCCGGGGAGTGAGACCAGGCTGTGTTTCAACCCTCAACCATGACCACAGTTGAAAGGAGTAGCAGCCAAATAATGCCTTCCAGCTCCCTCAAGCTGCTAGAACCTTTACCGTTTTTCCATACATTCATTATTACTGCAATTAAGAGATGAAGGTTTGTGGAAAATCATCAGCTATAACATATAGAGCATCCACTCTTTGAAAAGTCAACAGTGACCAGTAGTGATGCCAAACTGCTTGAATTCCTCCCTGATTACCTCTTCTTAGGTTGTGTTTTAAGTCTTGAAGAGATGGAAAAAAATGACTGTTATCCATGTAGATCTCTGTAGGAGCCTCTTTGGTCATTTGTTATTCATTCATTTAGTGCTGACATGGAAGTCAGTGATGTGGAGAGAATGAAACAAGGACAGGCTTGTGTGCGTGTTTCAATCCAGACTCAAGACCTGAGTCGAGATGGCAGAGAATTGGCAGATGAATTTCTCTGCCACGCTCCATTTACTCCATTTTGCTCTGTTCTCTTGCTCTGCGTCACTCCAGGTGATGTAAACTGGCATGTTTCCCCCAGTTGACAAAAAGTGGGCATGCAGCTGGATATCAGATGGTGGTGACTCTGTGCCTTTCAGAGTAAATGTCATGATTTCATAATGTTTAGGACTATGAAATTTAGAAAAAGCACAGAATTCTTTATAAACTTTGACCGCATTTCTCTAAACTAACTCAAGGATTATACAGAATCTGTGTTGTCAGGCTCTTTGTCACTACAAATCAATCATTTCACAGTCCAGCAAGTTATTGTTTTTGTTAAAGTCTGATAAGCTATTGTTGGATAACATATCACTTAATCAGCCTTGTCTGCTTAAGACAAGACAATGCATGTGGTTAGTATAGGTGTGAAGAATAGCAGGTTTCCCATAATACATAATTCTCATGTCTGCATTTCATTCTGGTCTTTCAAGGCAACCCTGTATCCTATGAATTATGATAATACGTAATATGCATTAGTGATTAAATTTGCATAATGACTTTGGGTAGCAATATAAAAATTAAGGGTAGTGTAAAGTAATGTGGTGCTTCCCTAACCTTACTCCCACAGCATCAGATAGAGTACCACTTTTCCATCATGTTCAAAATGTGTTGAATTGAACTAATACTAAAGTGGATATTATTTAATACCATTAAGTACATGTAAGAGGGTAGTGTAGATGTATAATGTTGGTCAGTCCAACACTTAACAGTCCAGTCTGATATATCTCAGCTACTATTGGATGCAATGAAATTTCGATTGTGGCGTTTCTCCACATCTACTCCATGGATTACCACAAAATGTATTTCTGATATTCATGGCCCCTTAATGGTGAATCCTAATGAATTTGGTGATCCCCTGACCTTTCCGCCAGCGTTACCATGAGGTTGACGTGTGGTTGAGTGTAGAATCTTAAATAGTGCCACTACATTTTTCTTTCCAGCAGAAGCTGTTTTAAGTCTGATAACTGCCTCAACTTATGTGCTAAAAACTACAAGTTTGAAGATAATTAAAAACTCTGGAGTTAGAAAGAAGAGAGCTTATAAGACCTATGTAGCCCACTTCTATTTTCTGCTTAATAGCCTGATGCTACGATAGCCACTACTAACATAAAACACTCAAATCTCTGACCAAACTGTTGGTAGCCGAGTTGCATTGTGGGTAATGCATGTAATAAAAAGATGGTGTATTTGGGTCTGACACTGCCACTCTGCATATCACTCTGCCACAGCAGATGCTGTCTAGCTGTCCACTGGCATGTAATAACACCTTCTCAGCTGACACCGGCCAGTGACGAATTATTATGGAGACGTGAAAGGTGGCTTTAGGTGTTGGAATCTTAGGTTGACAGCACTGCAAAAACAACAGTATGTGACAACTTCAGAATGAGAACAAACATACAAAAGTACCAATGGAAATCACTGTCCTTTTACTAACCTTGATGTATGAATTGTGGATGTTGTTTTTTGGCATAACATATTTTGTTCATGCAAAACAGTTGTATATGAATGTACATATTAAAAGGTAAGTTTGGGTCAGGCTACAGTACAGAAAACAGTCACTATAAATGTCTAACAGTCAAAAATGCTTCTGTTTGAGCTATTCTTCACACAGGAGGTCCCTCCAGTGGATTTTTAAGATATCAAGTTGCATCCTCTTTTCCCCCAATTCATGCCCCAGCTGTCTGTCTGACAAACATCCTTAATTGTCTTCACCCTTTTATATACAATGTTGTCTAGACTGCAGTTTGGTTATGGATAATGACAGGGTCTCACCTAGAACATGTGACTTCATTGTACTGCTAAGAGTAAGCTATTTTCTCAAGTTCCTTCAAATCAACCTGATTCTACGTGGAATGGAGAGACTGGTACAGGATCATAATGGAAACATCTGTGGATTTTGTTTTCCAAAGAATAATAAAATAATTGAATTCTTTTCTATGCCTGCATTTTAACTTGTGTATGTGCCGTTTCTCTCTGTGCACAGCATGCCTCAGACCGGTGTTGGTTTGTACATTGTTTGCATAACGACAACCCCCAGGTTTTGTTTTCTTTACTGATTGCAATAGTTAGAAACACTGAGTTAAATTCCCACAGAGAGGACGTATGGTGATTGTCAGGTCTCAGTCTGGAACCTAAAACTAGTGGAAACACTGATCAGAGTTTCTCACAAGTTATTTCACACTAGATAATTGCATCTGCATTTCCTATTCAATTACCAGTTTGTGCCACGGCAGACGAAAACCGTCTCCAAGTATGAGTCAACAATATGGAAATTGTGCGATTACGGAGCTCTTAATCATACAAAACACTGCTTGCAATTATTCCTGAGGAAAATATGCGAGAAATGGACTGTAGCCTCCTGCTGCTCCTTCTCTCCTGCACAACCAAAACGTCAGCTCCGCCAGAGGAAACCGGGACTTTAATTGCAGGCAGGTCTGTGTTTACTTAGCAGTGACACCGGCAACTGCTGAACCTATGTTTATTTTCGACTTCGGGTGACTTTAGAGGAGAATAAATCATCCTTGTGCTGCCACATCATAAAAACCATTCAAAAGAGATGTCAAGTTGAAAGGGGACCTGCATCCTGTGGAAAAGTAAACCTTTTTTGCACCCTTTTTTTTTGCAGATGCGTCTTTGAAGAGCGAAGGCATTACGCCCTTTTGCTAATGCATTAGCACATAATTGTTTTCTTCTCTTTTCAGAATGTAAAGTATCCACCCTCGTGCATTAATTGTGGACATCTCAAAATGATAATACTTGGCGCCATGCAATTTCCACTTTAGTGCCTCATTATACGCTGGAAAACTCTGTGATGGCCTGTTACGGAGAGTCAGAGGCAGAGAAAGATTTCTGCTACCATGCGGATGACTATATTGCAGGTCCTGTGTGTCCTACAGAGGGGGGACTCGCGGGACTCGCTCACAGTGTGAAGTGCTCCCAGGGGTACGTGGGATAGCCGAGAGGGGAAATGTAATAACTCAATGACGAGGAGAGGCTGCCAATTACAGTCAGCTCAGGATAGAGGAGCAGGATCAGACACATTGAAAACGGCTACGTTTCTAGACTCCCCGGGGAAGACTCTCCATCAGTGAGCTGCCAGTCCGCTGGAAATATGAGCAGCAATGTGGGAATCCAAACAATATCATAATTGTGAGCGATAACAGTGTGCTAAAGAATATATCCAAACACGAGTATCCACGGTAATGTTGTTTTAAGATTAAATGTACACTCATGCCTGGGATCTCCTCACACTCATGGCACTTTGGTTGCACTCGTACAATGTTTGGATTGTCCCGCTGAGTATTTCTTCTAATAACAGAAACGGAATGACCCATAGGCTCGACATTCCTCACGCTGCAGATAAGCAGCTTAACATGAGACAAGCTAAACAAACTGAGCACGGCTTGTAAATAAGTGTGGTTTTTAATTTAGTTTTTGCACCTTTTATTGGAGATTCAGTAAATATTATGTTGTTTTGGAGCAGGAACCAAAGGTCAAGGGTCACAGGTGATACAAAATGTGTCAGTAGTCACTCAACCCAATAATATGTGCACTAGAAGGTCACAGTTAACACTACCAATCCACACAGTGAATATTATTGCAGTGTATGAACTGCAGCTCGTTACAATCAATCAGTCAAAGGTGATTTAAAGTTGAAAAATAAGACAATCCCTGCCTGAAGGGAACAGCAAACTATTACAATGAACAATAGAGACATTGTAGAACAAGAAATGATAGATTACATCATGGGCCTGTGTTATGAGTGGAGTGATAAGCTCTAAGTATTTAATAATAATGTGAATTTTGCACAGCTCAAACAGCATTGTACTGTGCATCTTTTGAGTAGGTCTGAAATAGTGAGAAAAGAAGGCCCTTTCCAAAAAAATTTAAAATCCCAGGAAATGTACAGTACTGACGGTGACAAAGAAAGTAAAAGGACAAAGTGGTCATTTGACCTGTGTTACTTCACTCGAACACGTTCTCATGCCAACTCATCACATGTTGCCGCTCTGTAGTGGACTGCTGTGCCTACATATTATGCTCCAGGTATTCTTCTGCGTCTGCTATTAACGCTTAGAGATGCCACTATCTTGTTGTAAAAACAAGGACATGGCAATCAACACCAGGATGTCAACAAATGCTCATGCTGGCGCAGATGATTAGGCTTAAGCAACAAGGGCATGGATGGTTAGGATTAGGGGAAGGAGCCACACAGGAAGTGAACACCAGACTAATGTTTGAAAGTCCATTATCTGTGGGACCTATCCACCACAAAAGCATGTCCAAACAGACTCTTAATTCTGTTTTCTCTATGACTTACTGTGTACACATGTGTGGCCGGATATCCCAAGTGATTAACAATCTATAGCACTAGTTATTCATTTGGCGTGGTCTGACTCTGCAGTGTGAGGTTGTCTAAACGCTTTGGGGAGACAGACTCACCTTCTGGTCTGTTTTTCTCTTTCTGCTATATGACACAGTCAGGTTATGCCATTGTAAATAAAATGTTTGAAAGGTGAAAAGGTGTTTCCACAGTACATTCGACAAAGTTGGCATACATTTAGACACATACTGTTCTCCATAGAGCGTAACTGTTCTGTTTGTTTGTTTGATTTGGTTTTTTTTATTTCAGGCTTCTAACCAAAAACCTATTGACTTTAAGACGAGGGGGATTGTGAATGCTAAAATGCTAAGTCATTTCTGGGTTTCAGGACTTATTCTTCCTTATGTGTAAAACTTACTCAGAAATGATCTGATATATGGTTTGAATTTTTCATTCAAACAAAGATACATGTAACTTGAAACTTGGCTTAAAAATTCAAGTAGAGTTTGTGAATCTAGTAGCGTCATCTGTTTATGGAAAAATGACTTTTTTAAGTAGATTTCTCAGTCGTAACAAGACTAAGCAGGCGAAGCATTTTTGTGTTTATATCTGGGTTATTTATTTAGGTGGTGAAACTCAACAATATCTAGAAAGCATTTGCATATATTGGCCGGCAGACTCAACAGGAACTAGAAAATGTGTTTGTTGCTAGGTGGTTCCTCAAGATAGACCTGCTTGCTGAAGTTGTAAAGTAGGTTTCATAAAATTTAAGATTCTGGTGATGTGACTGATGTTTTTTTACAGTTATGAGTCAGACTGTGTATTTCCATGGAAACGGAGATAACAGTGGAAAAAAAGCTTTTTGTCTTCAGAGCTAATTGCCCCTCTACATGAATACATTTGATTATATATTTTATTTTGTTGGTAAGAGTAGTATAATTGCAATATTACACTTGAGGGTGTGCTTAAACGTCATTTGTGGCAGGACAGTGATGCGGTCAGGACAGAGGTCCGTAAGCATCACTGTAATGTTGCTTAATTGGTAACTCCATCCCGATCCATGGCGGTGGGAGGGCGTTGCTGCAGAAACATTGTACCCCCAGGCTTCCCCAGTGAGTTAGAGGCCTAATTTCAAACAGCATTCAAAAACCCTTTAGCACTGAAACTATAGTCTTAGTGTTAGGTTTGTTAGCACCATTAGCTGGGTCACCACAGCTAACTTAGTAGTGCTAACAGTAGTTAACAATGCTTAAGAGGATTTGCGACTCAAAATTAAGGCCCTTCCCAACCTTGGAGGAGTCTTGAGGGCTGCCACCATGTTTCTGTTACACAGCAGCACCATCCACCAGTGGGTACAGCGTAGAGTGGCTAACTAATTAATGGAGACTGTGGGTGGTCAGTGGTCACTATGTTTCCACATGCTAACATGGCTAGCTGGCTGTCTCTCTGACAGCGAAGCCAACAGAAAACAGAAAAATACAAGACATTTACACCCAAAACATTTAAATTTCACTACTTGTGACTTATGTGTTATCTTCCTAAAAAAAAAACTCGCTAGTTATTGAATGTTACACTATCAAAAGCAATACTAACCAAAATTGACATACTTAATTTAAATCATTGCAATATATTGATTATTATTTGAAGCAAAAAGTCAGCTGATGATTGCCTTTCACCAAGTGAATCAGATTTGAAGCTGATGCCACCTGATGCCATTTCTTAAATTGAGTTTTTTGTACATTTCTGACAGTACCATAACCTGTTTATCACGTTAAACAATTTAAAAAAAAATTCTTTCTCTCCCCTTTCATTCATATTTTCTCTGCAGACATTCTGCCTTTTGCACTCTATAAAAAATAGAAACATCATTATTTTCTCTGGAAGACCAAAATATAGCTCTAGAAAAAATAGCAACATTTAAACCAAAATATACTCATCAGTGCTTGTCCACTGATTTGTTTTTAAAATAAATGAAGAAATAAATTCAATATTACACATGACTTAAGTGTATCTTTTCAGTAACAGACATATAAACATGAAATCATTTTAGGGAATTTATTTTTTGTTTTTGGAGATGTCGAATTTAGGGGGAAATTGTTGCTGTAGATGTTTCACTGGGCCTGATAGACCCAGATCAGCAACAGGTGCCCAGCCCGAGCTCTCTAAGAAGACGAGGAAAAACTCCCCATGAACATCAGAACAAGGCGATGGACATGGGAAGAAACCTCGGGAAAGGCAATTCAAAGAGAGGTCCCCTCTCCACGGACGGCTGGGTGTGTGTGCATGTTTTTGTATGTGTGTTTGTGTTTGTGTTTGTGTGGGCGCGCATTAGAAATTGCTTATATGTGAGGACCAAAAATGTAATTGGTCCTCACATATGTGCAAGAACTAATGCGCGTGTGTATGGGTTTTTTTGGGGGGAAGTCTTTTACATGGAAGTCTTAGATGCAAAGACTTCTCATCTGGATCTCCAAGGAGGCCACGGCCATGGTAACGCTGGACCCTACCACAGAGCATTTAGATGGGATGGGAATGCTCGGGGATGTATCCATCTTCTCAGGAGCCTCAGGTGCAGCCTTTATCAGCGCAGCCCACTTTGCTCTGGTGGACTGTGCACGTGCCGTCTTCACTGGCAGAGTTACTCTGGTGGAACGTGCCATAGAGCGTTTTGGTGAGACTGGAACACTTGGAGAGGTATCCATACTCTCCGGAGCAGCTGGTGCCGTTGTCATTGGCACAGTCCATGTAACGTTGGACCCGACCACAGAGCATTTAGATGGGATGGGAATGCTCGGGGATGTATCCATCTTCTCAGGAGGCTCAAGTGCAGCCTTTATCAGCACAGCCCACTTTGCTCTGGTGGACCGTGCACATGCAGTCTTCACTGGCAGAGTTACTCTGGTGGAACGTGCCATAGAGCGTTTTGGTGAGACTGGAACACTTGGGGAGGTATCCATTTTCTCCGGAGCAGCTGGTGCCGTTGTCATTGGCACAGTCCATGTAACGTTGGACCCGACCACAGAGCATTTAGATGGGATGGGAATGCTCGGGGATGTATCCATCTTCTCAGGAGGCTCAAGTGCAGCCTTTATCAGCACAGCCCACTTTGCTCTGGTGGACCGTGCACATGCAGTCTTCACTGGCAGAGTTACTCTGGTGGAACGTGCCATAGAGCGTTTTGGTGAGACTGGAACACTTGGGGAGGTATCCATTTTCTCCGGAGCAGCTGGTGCCGTTGTCATTGGCACAGTCCATGTAACGTTGGACCCGACCACAGAGCATTTAGATGGGATGGGAATGCTCGGGGATGTATCCATCTTCTCAGGAGGCTCAAGTGCAGCCTTTATCAGCACAGCCCACTTTGCTCTGGTGGACCGTGCACATGCAGTCTTCACTGGCAGAGTTACTCTGGTGGAACGTGCCATAGAGCGTTTTGGTGAGACTGGAACACTTGGGGAGGTATCCATTTTCTCCGGAGCAGCTGGTGCCGTTGTCATTGGCACAGTCCATGTAACGTTGGACCCGACCACAGAGCATTTAGATGGGATGGGAATGCTCGGGGATGTATCCATCTTCTCAGGAGGCTCAAGTGCAGCCTTTATCAGCACAGCCCACTTTGCTCTGGTGGACCGTGCACATGCAGTCTTCACTGGCAGAGTTACTCTGGTGGAACGTGCCATAGAGCGTTTTGGTGAGACTGGAACACTTGGGGAGGTATCCATTTTCTCCGGAGCAGCTGGTGCCGTTGTCATTGGCACAGTCCATGTAACGTTGGACCCGACCACAGAGCATTTAGATGGGATGGGAATGCTCGGGGATGTATCCATCTTCTCAGGAGGCTCAAGTGCAGCCTTTATCAGCACAGCCCACTTTGCTCTGGTGGACCGTGCACATGCAGTCTTCACTGGCAGAGTTACTCTGGTGGAACGTGCCATAGAGCGTTTTGGTGAGACTGGAACACTTGGGGAGGTATCCATTTTCTCCGGAGCAGCTGGTGCCGTTGTCATTGGCACAGTCCATGTAACGTTGGACCCGACCACAGAGCATTTAGATGGGATGGGAATGCTCGGGGATGTATCCATCTTCTCAGGAGGCTCAAGTGCAGCCTTTATCAGCACAGCCCACTTTGCTCTGGTGGACCGTGCACATGCAGTCTTCACTGGCAGAGTTACTCTGGTGGAACGTGCCATAGAGCGTTTTGGTGAGACTGGAACACTTGGGGAGGTATCCATTTTCTCCGGAGCAGCTGGTGCCGTTGTCATTGGCACAGTCCATGTAACGTTGGACCCGACCACAGAGCATTTAGATGGGATGGGAATGCTCGGGGATGTATCCATCTTCTCAGGAGGCTCAAGTGCAGCCTTTATCAGCACAGCCCACTTTGCTCTGGTGGACCGTGCACATGCAGTCTTCACTGGCAGAGTTACTCTGGTGGAACGTGCCATAGAGCGTTTTGGTGAGACTGGAACACTTGGAGAGGTATCCATACTCTCCGGAGCAGCTGGTGCCGTTGTCATTGGCACAGTCCATGTAACGTTGGACCCGACCACAGAGCATTTAGATGGGATGGGAATGCTCGGGGATGTATCCATCTTCTCAGGAGGCTCAAGTGCAGCCTTTATCAGCACAGCCCACTTTGCTCTGGTGGACCGTGCACATGCAGTCTTCACTGGCAGAGTTACTCTGGTGGAACGTGCCATAGAGCGTTTTGGTGAGACTGGAACACTTGGGGAGGTATCCATTTTCTCCGGAGCAGCTGGTGCCGTTGTCATTGGCACAGTCCATGTAACGTTGGACCCGACCACAGAGCATTTAGATGGGATGGGAATGCTCGGGGATGTATCCATCTTCTCAGGAGGCTCAAGTGCAGCCTTTATCAGCACAGCCCACTTTGCTCTGGTGGACCGTGCACATGCAGTCTTCACTGGCAGAGTTACTCTGGTGGAACGTGCCATAGAGCGTTTTGGTGAGACTGGAACACTTGGGGAGGTATCCATTTTCTCCGGAGCAGCTGGTGCCGTTGTCATTGGCACAGTCCATGTAACGTTGGACCCGACCACAGAGCATTTAGATGGGATGGGAATGCTCGGGGATGTATCCATCTTCTCAGGAGGCTCAAGTGCAGCCTTTATCAGCACAGCCCACTTTGCTCTGGTGGACCGTGCACATGCAGTCTTCACTGGCAGAGTTACTCTGGTGGAACGTGCCATAGAGCGTTTTGGTGAGACTGGAACACTTGGGGAGGTATCCATTTTCTCCGGAGCAGCTGGTGCCGTTGTCATTGGCACAGTCCATGTAACGTTGGACCCGACCACAGAGCATTTAGATGGGATGGGAATGCTCGGGGATGTATCCATCTTCTCAGGAGGCTCAAGTGCAGCCTTTATCAGCACAGCCCACTTTGCTCTGGTGGACCGTGCACATGCAGTCTTCACTGGCAGAGTTACTCTGGTGGAACGTGCCATAGAGCGTTTTGGTGAGACTGGAACACTTGGAGAGGTATCCATTTTCTCTGGAGCCTCAGGTGCAATCTTGTGCAGTACCCTCTTGACTCTGGCTGATTTCCCTTTGATAATCCTTGGAAGACTTTGCTTGGATGCTTGCTGCATTGTCTCGGGTTTTCTTGCTGTATTCACAAGTTGAAGTCAAGGTTGACTAAATTCAACACTGTGTCTGCTCTCGATGTCTGCCGATATCGAAATGAAGAACCAAAAACCTGGCCTGAATTTATAAGCTCTGAGAATTCTAGAACTTTACATCACAGAGTGATCATGATGTCACTGGCTTCTATGCTTTCATCATAAAGTGCAGTGATGTCATCACAGCATTCCATTCAAGTCCTTTTTTTTTTTTCAAATTCAAACAACTTTATTGGCTAAAAAAACAAAATACAAAACAAATCCCAAACAAAAAATCCCACAAACAAACAAACAACAAAAACATGTTGCCAGAGCAGTTTACAGAAGATCCAGAAGTTCCATAGTGCCCACTGACCACCCACAGTTTCCATTAGTTAGTTAGCCACTCTACACTGTACCCTCCGGTTGGGAGGTAGGTGATCACCACTGTTGGATGGTGCTGCTGTTTAATGGAAACATGGTGGCAATCCTCCGGGCTCCTTCACAGTTGGGAAGCGCCTTCATTTTGAGCCACAAATCCCCTTAAGCATTGTTAACTACTATTAGCACTACTAAGTTAGCTGTGGTGACCCAGCTAATGGTGCTAACAGACCTAACACTAAGACTATAGTTTCAGTGCTAAAGGGTTTTTGAAGGCTGTTTGAAATTAGGCCTCTAACTCACTGAGGAAGCCTGGAGGGTAGGTACAATGTTTCTGCAGCAACGCCCTCCCACCGCCATGGATAGGGATGGAGTTACCAGTGAGGTAACATTACAGTGATGCTTACGGACCTCTGTCCTGACCGCATCACTGTCCTGCCACAAATTATGTTTAAGCACACCCTCAAGTGTAATATTGCAATTATACTACTCTTACCAACAAAATAAAATATAGAATCAAAATTTATTAATGTAGAGGGGCAATTAGCTCTGAATTCAAAAAGCTTTTTCTCACTGTTATCTCTGTTTCCATGGAAATACACAGTTTGACTCATAACTGTAAAAAAAAACATCAGTCACATCACCAGAATCTTAAATTTAATAAGACCTACTTTATTTACAATCACATCACAGTGCAGAACTTCTGCCCAGGACTTATGTTACTTTGGATTTCAGCATGATCACTGCAACAGTGATTTGTGGGTAAAAGATTGGCTGGGCCATCTTTCAGCAGGAGGCCCTTTTCAAAGTCATTAACATGAGCTCAAGATGTAATATTGCCAAAACAATTTAGAGACCTGCTGTTATCTTGTACATTGTCTTCTTCACAGTCTGTATAATATTAAAATTATACAATTTAAAATATCATTTAAAATGAGGTAAAAAAAAAAAAAAAAATTCTGCTCGACTTGGTCACTGTTAGTTGACTTTGTAAAAGATCCGTCCCCCCTGAGGTAATAGCCTGTCCTGAGTGTGGTTAGTGGTATTTGGTGAAGGTCTAACACTGAACGAGGTGACTGTCGGGAAATATCTCATAGAGAACGGCATTGATAATTTGATTAGTTGTCAAATTTGAAATTAATCCCCGACTAATTTGAAAATCAGTTGACTCGTATGAATAATTTTTTAGGCAAAAAGTCAAAATTCTCAGATTCCAGGGTCTATTTTGGGGTCTCATTACTATTTTATGACATTAAGTTGAATAGAATTTGGTTGTTGACAAAGCAAGACATTTTAGGACATCATCTTGGGCTTTTGGAAACAATGATCAACATTTTTTTTTCATATTTTTCTGAAATTTAGTGGACCGAACAAATTATACATTAATCGAGAAAATAATTGACAAATTAATTAGGAATGAAAATAATTGATAGTTACATGATTAACCTTACATAATTGAGATGTTCCTTTTGTTCAACCCATGTTTCTGCAAACCACAAATATGTAATGGTGCACAGTCGATAAGAAAAGATAAATAATAGGAGTGTCAGTGTAGTCTAATGCTCAAACATGAGACTGATAACTCCTGAACTGCAGCTTTTTGTTGTCAGAGCGGGCACAACAGACTAAAATGCACACGTGAATAAACACTGTAGTGGGACTCAAGAATTTTGACACTATGCTTTTATTCTGTTTTCTCTATGACTTACTGTGTGTGCATGTGTGGCCGGATATCCCAGGTGATTAACAATCTATAGCACTAGTTATTCATTTGGCGTGGTCTGACTCTGCAGTGTGAGGTTGTCTAAACGCTTTGGGGAGACAGACTCACCTTCTGGTCTGTTTTTCTCTTTCTGCTATATGACACAGTCAGGTTATGCCATTGTAAATAAAATGTTTGAAAGGTGAAAAGGTGTTTCCACAGTACATTAGACAAAGTTGGCATACATTTAGACACAAATTGTTCTCCATAGAGCGTAACTGTTCTGTTTGTTTGTTTGTTTTGTTGTTTTTAATTTCAGGCTTCTAACTAAAAACCTGTTGACTTTAATAGTTTAACTATACATGACAAAAGGAAAATGTTAAAACACCAACTTGTGTGTGCTTTATCATAAAAGAAAAAAAATAATTTAAACATATCCAAGTTACTGTATTACTATATCTGAATCTTTAAAAAAAAATGTTTTTACCATGTGACATCGTAAAATCATTATGTCTCTTTTTGATATGGGAATGTTCCTGTGTGTAAAAAGCATGACGCGTCTCTGTGTGTTGACAGGCATATTTTTGTGTTATGGCGAGCAGCTTGCTGACGAAGTGAGTCAGTGCCAGGATGTCCAGATGACCCACTGTGGCAGCAGATTCTTTGGGAGGCCCATCCTGAGGATTAGGAGGCTCTGGGCTCTGAACCTGTGACCTCTGCTGTTTGTTTACCTTTTCCTAGGTCACAGTGGGGCTTTCTCATTTGTCTATTTTGTGCCTCCTCATCTCCTGTCACTTTCACCCTCCTGCATGTTTTCTAGAAAATGATGTCAATGCGCCATCTTGAAGGCTGCCTTAATTCCTAAAAGGCATCTCAAGGAAAGAGGAGGCTTGAAGGAAGAGCCATGGGTGAAGATGCACAGGTGTATCCTTTGCAGAAGTATTTTTGGCATCTGTGCCATATAAGAGAAGCATGACGCATAGTTGATGATGCAGACATGGCCACTGCACTAGTAGTCATTATTTCTAGCCAAAAGTGATGTAGGCGTGTTGTGTGAGCGATAATTGAAAGGCAAATCACTTATACATGTGGCATCATGCCCGAGGGAGCCAGTGCCTACCAACAAATGCATAGTTGTAGCTATTTATAAATGGGCTACCTGAGCAGAGTAGTGGCTGAGTCATCATGTGACCTATAAAAGCAAAAAAAACCAAAAAAACATTTTTCTATTGCAGTTTTGCAAAATATGGCTTTTTTTTTTAAATTGCCTGAAATGCCACCTTATGTGAGTGTGAAAACTTTGTTGCGTTAAATGGAAGTTTTCTCAAAACTGACGTGTTTCCATAAGGCATTTTTTATATTTGCTATTTCAGTTTATGCAGTTTGGGGGTTGATGGAAGCCTGCCTAGTGAGGAGGACAGGGCAGTTCTGTATGCATGCATGCATACATAAAATTGTTATCCATGTGCATTTTGTTTCCATGATTTTAACTTGATTTTGTAAATAAAAAGATGTATTTGTGGGACTTTGAATCGCATCCAAAGAATTTAAGTTATTTTCATTATACTTTCATATCCAATATTTAAGCTTTCCTTCTCTTGTTACTGTAAGAACAAGTCCAGTCTCGCAAGAACACACCCAGAAGCTAAATGGTTGGACATTCATTACTGCCACACCATTGTGGACAAAGCAGTGCCTGATATATCCACCTCCAGTATATTTCAGAAATGCTTGCTCATTCACCACTAATTAACTCCTCCATGCAGCGCAGAGGAGTGCAGAGCAGAACGGTTCTAACTGTCTCAGTCTGGAGTAAACAAGACCCCGGCGGGAAAAGGGTCTTGTCTTGTCTGGCGAGCCAGCCCATTTTAATAAATCGATGTGCTAATCATGGGACGTGCACCGAGTGCCCTGGCCGCGCTTCCAGTCCCTCTCCTTTGAGGTTAATTTAATTAGGTTCCAATGCTGAAAAGCCCCTGACACGCACACAGAAGTGCAAGGTGTAATTGATTTTTTTTTCTCCCTGATATTCTCTGCTTTTAGGTGGAAACGGTGTACAGGGTGGAGGGAATTTAATGACAAAAACAGTCAACAAAGAGCCCATTTCTGTGGCTTAGGGGAAGTTTAGCTTATGATACAGCCGAGGTCTAATGAAGGGAGATTAATCCTCAACAAATAGGTTGAATATATTTACACGGCACTCCTTTTGTATTGATTTTTTTTTGTCTGTTTTTCCCTAATTTGGCAAAGCATTGTTAAGAAAGTTTCTTTATAAAAGTGCTTTCAGTGTCAGATGACTGTGACATTTAGTTCCAATAATGCCAAAATAACTAAATATAATTGAACATGCGCAGCTGTACAAATGGAAAACAGTTGTCACCATAGAAACTTGTGGTATATTTTGGCATTTCAAATGACAGAATATATCAGGTTTTAAAACATTTCTGTTTGCTCAGCCCTGGTGGCTGCTGTTCATTATAGTCTGGCAAGTCACCAGCTAGCTGGAAGATCTTTGAATAACAGTGAGTAACACACAGGTGAGCAACACGGACCAATTTGTCTAAAGAAAACACTCTCACTTTAAGCCACAGGATGAGGAAGCTGTCACCACTTGGCCTTGAGAAAGTTAGTTGAGAAATTACTGGGAAAGTGTTTCACACCCTTCAAAATGTTCATTCTAATTTATTTTTATGTTGATTGCTTTTATTTTGACACAGCCAAGTGATACGTCACCAAAAAATGTGAGAACTTTAGACAACTGATCACGCGTTAAACCAATCCCAGCGATTATCCGTTTGGCCTTAGAAGTGTAGGCTAAATATTAGAAGCTCTGTTCTCCTCTATTGGATTGGATTCCTGTAATTTCAGCCAAATTCAATGCTGCAGTTTTTAGGGACCCCCTGGGGAATTGCCACAGCATGCCAAAGACATTTATTTTATTAATTTCTACTTAAACATGGCTCTTTCCAGCCATTTCCCCAGTTTCAGGATCCTCATCCATGAAAATAAAAAATAAAACAGTTTTACACTAGATGGATCATCAAGAGCTCAACCTTTGTATTTTATCAGTGTGGACAGGATGGAGTCAGTGAGGGACTCAAAGGGATGTTCATTGTTTAGGCTGGTCCAACACATTCTCATCCAAAGTCATCACACATTGCCACTTTGCAGTGGACTTCTACATCTACATGTTAAGCTCTAGGTATAGGGTGAGTATTTTTATTAGCTTCTGAAACTTGCTGCAGCACATCCTCTGAAATCACAATTGCTGGATCTATTCACCACCTGGTGGTTTTCTCTGGCCACATTCTCACCTGATGTCATCCAATGTTTCATGCACACACGACAGGTTGCTTTTGGTGCTGCAAACGTATGCTTAAGCACTGTCAAAGCAACAGTATTTCCCAAATTTGCAACGAGAATCGGCTGGATCTGCTTTCTACTGAGTGCACTTTCTAGTTGTTGACGTGTTTGGATCTGTACACCTCTGCAAAATCAGACTGAGTCAGTATCGGTCTGTATACTAGTGTCTTCAGAGGCCTTTTCAGTTTTCACCCACCTTTATCTGTCAAACTGAAGCAGAACCCCACTTCTTTAGCCTTCCCCTGACTCTACAGCCCTCAACATTTTGTTCAGAACTGGAAAAAAAAAAACATCTACAGTCCCTCTGAGGCATGTCTGCCCGCATGCACACACTCGCACAGTCACACACACTGAGAAAGTGAGATGTGGAAGGCTCCAGCAGATCCTCAGGCCTGTTCAGCTCTCATCTGGACAAATCCCTGGAAGCCATGGCCCGGGCTCAGTGACGGTCCTCAACTGTGCCAGCTCTGACATTCAAGCTGCTTTCTCTTATTCCACCATCAGCGCTATATACAAGGGACCAGCAAATCCATCAGCTCACAATACAGTAAAAATTATATGTATTTCACTTGACATCCGGTGTCCGCATGCCAACAATTGCTGGGTGCTTAAGCTTCTCCTTCCTCCCCCGAAGACATACAGCAGCATGGAATGTGTCTCCATGTGATGCCAAACACACTATTTGTCCTCTAAAATAACTCTCCCTCCTCTTCGTGCTTGGATTGTGAGGTGCAGCCGCAGCACAGAGGGAGCGAGCATCCAGCCTGTCAGCGTAAACGGGTTCAGTTTAACAGGCTGCAGCACACACCGCAACCTTTCCCCCGGGAGGAGAGAAAGAATGAGAGTGAAGAGGGTTGTGGCTCATTATCATTTTGTCTCCAGTTTCGAGCCACTATGACTGAATCCGGCACAGACAGAAAAAGGTTCACATACAGTATAATGTGCTGTGTTCTTAACTGAGAGAGGGCCCAAGCTGCACGGAAATGCAGGATTTTTTTCTCCACTGATGCTGATGAGGTTGTGTTGAAATCCTTGGGTCAGGGTTGCACTCATTGTACACTGGTTATTTCATGTCAGAGAGCCTCTCCGAACCTTTAAACTCATCATTTATTTAAGGACTTCTTGTTTGCCTTGTCAAGCTGCGGCCTTGCTTCTGGTGCCAGCATGTGCCCCAGTCTACATTTTTGCATCTCACAAGGCTAACCTGTATTAATATTTCAAATCAGGAAAGCAAACAAGCCCCAGTCCATTCTTTGATTGGCAGGTGAGGTGATGCAGCATTGAGAGATTATTGATGCATTGTTACAGGGTTAGATTTGGGCTGCAGCAGAATGGAAAAGAGGAATAAAAGCAGCAAACATTTGTCCGTCAATTTTGCAGAGTTTAATTGAATAACTCTTTCTTTGGGTTGTGAAGCTTCGGGGCTGATTCCAAGTGGCACAGATGTCCCATGAATAAAACATGGACTCTGTGAGCAAATATTAGCACTTGCAGTTATGATTATTTTCTTGTTAGTGTTTGGCAATGTCAAACATGCGCTTTTGGTGTTGCTGTGCGATTGTGATTATAATTGGCCACGTTGAAAACACACAAGCTGTGACACATGACTTAAACAGGGGAAGATAGAAGCAATCCATTAAGATTTGCATGTTATTTTTGAAAAAGATTATCTTTATTTATTCCTCTCCTGGATCGCATTCACAGTCAGCGTTGTTTTGTAATCACATCCAAATCAGTCCACGCTAATTCCATCCACTTGTGCTGCATCTGTGCAGGCAGGAATCAAAACGAGATGCCAAAATGTCAAAATGAGTATGCGTGAGCACAACGCCATGTAAGTCTGTGAGCGTCTAAGATTTCTGAAAGGTTGCAACAACTCTCGGGTCATTTCCTTTATCCTTCCTACCTACTGCAGTCTACAGCGTCTGTCAGGTTAAGTAATCTCACAGATCAAACTGAGCTGACTGAGGTATGGCTATGCATTTTAACACCGCAGTCTAAACTTTACTATCCTGTCAGAGCTTGCAGGTGAGATAAAATACAGTGAGAGCTTTATCAGGGGTTACTGTCATAACTCCCAAGAGGAAATGTTTGCTTCTCATAATAGTCTTTTCTTTGTCTCTGAGAAATAAATCTGCTTTTTATTTGGATTAGTAATCTGATTTGTGTTCTGTTCAAAATTTACCTTTTCGAAACGGCTTTTGAAGTTTGGAAAATGTTGTAATGTGTTCTATTTCATGATTGTAAATTATGCAAAGTGTCTTAGACTACCATGAAAAGTGCTCTAAGGATAAAAAGCATCATCATCATTATCGTCATTATCATTATTTTTTAGCGAGTACAAGCTGCTCCCATCTGGTCGCAGATGCACTGCACAGGTGTAGGACAAATAGACTATAAAATGAATTTGTCTGTGCTACTACTGTACTCCTCAACAGTATAATGGGATTGTTTGTGTCAGTGTGGACGTGTTGTGAGTTTTGTGTTGTTGTGCATTGTTCTTTAATTTTTTTACTGGTGGTTGTGCAAAATATTGCCCCTTGGGGTTAGAAAAGTTACCTTGATATTATGATTATTTTTATCATCATCATCATCATCATCATCATCATAATACCCCCTCCTTTAGAAGAAATAAGTAGCAAAAGAATACATCAGCAGGAGTTCTTTTTCTGTACTCATAGGCTTCTCTGAGTTTTCTCTCAAATTTTTGTTGTTGTTAATTGTTTTTTTTTTAATGTTATAAGATAAATAAGATTATTTCAGACAATAACTAATGCAGTGAAAGAGAAAAAGAGCATTTTAAAATCTGGGGGGCCCTCAAAAAGCCTGGAATGAAAAAAGCTTGGTTTTGTTTTAAATGTTTAATTTTTAAATAATTAATGTTGTAATTAAATAAAAAATGGCAGAATAAAGCAGTTAAAACTCTATACTTTGTATTTAAAAAATAGTGGAAGCTTGTTGAGGCTCCTCTCGCCCCTTAAAAAGGAACTAAATGATTTTGTCCAGCCCTGCACCAGGATTCATCTCTAACACAGCTAGAGCCAAGTGAGTGACCACTGTGAATGAGCATGCTGCTGGAGCACCAGTGTACACTCATGTCTTTCCTTGAGAAAGGGAAATCAGGTAAAGGAAAAGGGAAGATGGCCAACTTGGAGGGTGGGGGTCACAGAGATGGCTTATGCATCAGACCCAGACTGTGGTGCTACACCCCTGGTCTCAGCTCATTGTTTAGCTGTCCGGCCCACAACTTCATTGTTTCATTTCACTCTCAAAGCTTTCATAGGGTCGTTTTCTGCTGTAGCAGGCAGCCAATTTTTGGGTTTTTTTTTTTTTTTTTTTTAGAAAAAGCTCTGTAACCCCACCATGCACTGCCTGTTCAGCACAGAACAGCACACAGACACTGTTAGGGACTGGCTGGTGAACATAGTGGCACATTTAGCTGCTAAAAAGCCTGATATTTCTCTCAGGAGTTGGCAGAGACTTCAAACAGAGCTAAAAGTGTGAATACTGGACTAAAAGCAGTGGTAGCCAGAAATATGATTCAAGTGAGTGATAATGTTGCTATGTAACTGCTGAATATCCAAATGACCAACTCACTAACAAGTTAATCCAATCAATTTATGCTGGTGGGGGTTATGTTGTATCAACCAATAAACAAAATCACTATGTTGGCTTAGGTGATTATTAGCAAGAACCCATTTTGAGGGTGATTTTGTGCATTCTGAAAGCTGAGTTTCTGACTGAAAATGTCTGTTAATCTGAGGCGTGCATTTGACTGAGGAAGGATCAGAATGCCCTGAATGTGCATTTCTTCACCTCGCTTAAGCTCTCAGAGCGGGCCTTGTCACACCTTGATTGGCCCAGAGGAGAAATGCACAAAGCTGCTCTTAATTCCAAATTAGCAGTCAGTCCCCACACCCTGCGCAACAGGTGATCTGAATCACTTGCCACTCAACTCAGTGGCAGTGTGACCTTCAGCTTAAAATAACTAGGAAAAGGGAAATGGCAGTATTGCCATTGGGAGCATATTATCATGCACATTTTTAGGGGGAAAAACTTAGAAACACATTTCAATGTAATACAGAGTGGATCTAAAGCTATGTATATCACAGCCAAGCAATAAATCTTCAATTTACACTGTTTGCTTCTTGATAATGTGGCCAATTTGAAGGCCAGCCTCATAAATACCAAAAACTCAAAGTCTGCATAAATAATGCCGTATTTTTCCAATGGTTTGACTGTTTACCTTGACTTTAAATTTTGCAGGAACTGGGATTTCGTGGTGCTGAAAATTTTGGAATAAATGTTGATAAAAAAGTGTTTTTCTGTTGAATTTTTCACAAGACACAAAATAAAAGCACACTGTGAAGACAAAAAATTCAGTGGCAAGTATGCCTGTTTAATATCCTGAGTATACACTGTTCCAGTCAACTGTTGCTTATATGACAATCCTTATCATGCTCTAGATGTTTATTTTGCATAAGCCTTTTCTCTGAATGGAGCACTTTGTGAACACTGGCTGCTGTCTTTCTCTCACTAGGTGGTCCCGCCTTATGACAAAGTCTGTATATTGTGTTTTCCAAGAGGCCATGAGAAATGACATCCCTGCGGATGCCCCTGAGAGAGCACATGTCTGGCCTGTGATGAGTGACTCTGTTAACATGTCGGGTGGAGAACTAAAAGAAAAAACAAAAAAATACATACTCCTTCAAATGAATAGTGTTGCATTATTTCTCCTTGTCCTCTTGTCCTGGACTGACAAACCTGGGAACAAATTTAAAAGCCAGCAATATATTGTATATATTTATGTTTTTATAAACTTAATCAGTTTCCAAATCAAAATTAATTTCTTTTGAAAACATAGGAAGAAGGCAATGGGTAACCAAAGAAAGGACCCAGACATTAAAGAGGAAATTAGTTAAAAGTCAAATAAAATTAGTTTTTTAACAACTTTAAGAATTTTGTAAGAAGATTTTTAATCTATAATTATGATTATTATAGATTTAGTTTTTCCCTAGCTGTAAAAATAAAAAAAACATTTTATTTGCATTTTTTGCAATTTGTGGAAAATTTCTTACCAAATAGCTCATTGCCTTTTTCCCTATAATTCTGAAAGAAATCGCACCAATTTGCATAGGTTTACATTCCTATGAAAGATGTCTGAAAGCAGCACAAGAAAAATGATGTAGCTCCAGGTTTCAAAGGATTAAGGACAGTATGTTATTAATATTCAATTAAATGCAGGTTGTAATGGTTTTTGCAGAGGGCTTATTTCAATCATTTATGTTCTAGACTGTTGTAAAGTCAGTAGACTTCATTACATAGTCGTGGATTATGGACATAATATATCAGTGAATGGTGGAAATAAGTTAACTACATCAAAGTACACTATCTTAAAACAAGTCATGTTACAGTATACACTTTATTTCAAGACAATGCTATTTAAAATGAAACTTAATCAAATTGCACTGAGGGATCAGTGTTGGATTTGCTGAAGCCCGGCTGCTGTCAGAGATGGATGGGGTTGACGTGGCCTTGGGTTAACCGACTGCCTTGTGCACAGATGCTGTGTGTGGGCCTGACTAATGAGGGTCAATACAGGCCACAGGTCAGTGGTCTGACCTTCTCTGTCTAACCATTATACAGGCTGATGTCACACTGATTACAGAATATTACCCTAGCACTCCAGATTCTCAAGATTCCCGACCAGCCATCATATTAAAGAGGTTTATATTATCCTGCCTATATACCAAGAGAGTAAGTTTCTGATCTGAATCGACCGGTGCAAAGGTAATTTATCCACCTATTATATGTGTTTTTCCTACAGTCTTCTCCACTGCGTTCCCAGCGAGCAATTTTTGGTTCTAAAGCTTTCTTTTAGTTCCCAGAACATTCTATTAGTTACATTCTCTATAAACATTTAAAAATACTAAAAATGTTAGTTTGTTATTGTTAACATATCACATTACATTTTCATCAGAATATAGTCCGTAATCCCAGTCTCAATAATGTTGCTCTGAATGTTGCTTTTTATTTTATGTAAAAACAATGAGACTCCACAAGTTGTCAGTCATCATCATTTGAAACAAGCCTCATAGTAGATAAACAGAATTGAATGGCATCTCCTTGCTGACTAACATCTAGGGTACTAAAACATTTTCATTATCCCTATATGGACGTCTTTCATTAGATCACCAGTGAGCATGAGGCTGACTGACATATGACACAATCACCTTTGCTAACATCACCCAGATTTCTCGTAATTCTATGGATACTTTAGGTCATCCCCTTGGACATCCTTAGACATGAAGCAACATTTAGCTGATTCGTTCATCAAACCATCTATTTGAATCAGCCATCTGTGTCTGCTCAGCCGACTCAATCCTTCCACACCAGTTCTTTCATTTCCCTAAACATTCACTGCAAACACTTCTATAAGCTCACAGAGGCCGACGGTCACCTGGTGCATCAGCCTGATATGACATGGGCAGCGTGACTTGAAAACATGGCTGGAGGGAGGCTGTTGTGTGCGTGAAATGCATCAGGATGGAATCAGGTTGTAATGCTGCTGGTGACGACAAAATATAAGGAGCAGGACTTTACTTATAGGGTATGTGGGCGGATGGGTGGACATGAGGGGTTGGTGGATGACTCCCACAAACCTATACTTTGATGCAGTAGTTAAGAGTTCACTTCCTGTTTGAATGTGATATTTTTCTACACTTTACCATGTGCCTCCTTGCCCTAAATCTAACCATCCGTGACTTTGTCGCCTAAACCTAACCATCCATACTGTTGTTTCCTAAACACAACCATGTACCATGTCGTTCCACCATGTGCTTGTGTTGACATCCTGGTAGCAGCATCCCAGAGCGTAAAAAACAGATGCAGAAGGATGCAAAACTCATAATACGTAAATGCAGAAGTTCACTGCCAGAGTTGCATCATGTGACGAGTTGGGATGAGAACATGCTGAGCTGTCACATAAACAGCAATGAAGGTAAATGAATACTGCTGACAACATAGACCAGCAGGCTTCTCTTCGTTCACTTTATATTTGCATTTTTCCAGAGAAAAGGCAAGCTAGCATTTTAATTTTGGCAGATATGCTGTATCATGGCAATTAGATGCAACCGAAATGTCTCAGGTGACAAAAATTATGTGCCTTCAAAGCGCTTTTAAAAATGCTTTGAAAGTAACATCAGCAATTGTTCAAACAATGAGACTGTGATCAGACAAGAGTAGATCCACCAACCAATCAACCAACTGACCACAAGGTATCAGTTCTACTTATTTCTTGTCTGCTTTGAGCATTTTAAATCTTGTTTTCCACCTAACTTTTATCAGTTCTTACTGGTGTTGTTTGTCGCTTTTGCTGGGCTTTGGATCCTATTTTGGTGAGGTATTAAAGACATGCAAGTCAAAAGATTAATCACCAAAATCTTCTCTTTTTCTGAGCCTTCTGTAGTAGTGTGGGCTTCGATTTCATTTTTTTAGTTCTCTTGGACAGGTACATTTGGAAACAAAGCAAAACAATGAGAGATGCTGTAGCCTCTTGATACTTGCTACAAAGAAAGGGAGAAGCAACAAGAAATAAACAAATAAACGAGAAAATGAATTTATTAATGAGAAACAAAATTTACCATGCAATATTTATACATGGAAGCTGAGAGCTAATTGAAGGCATCTTTATCTTTCTCCCTCAAGTAATTGTGTTTTTGAACCAAGACAAATTCAATCAGCTCCCCGCTGACTCACGCAGCCCAAAACACTCCTTCTTAATCAGGAAAAGAAAAAAATTGAAAGTTTCGTCACTTTTTTTCATTAAGTGGATAGCACCCCAAGGTGTCCTTCACCTTCCTTGCAGTGAAAATGTCCTCCTTCATGTTCTCAACGGGAGGTCTTCCCTCCCTGTCCCTCCCTCCCTGTTGCCGTCTCTTTGACACAACTCATCCCGAGCTTGTTTTTACGTCTCCCATGATGAGGACGATAGGCATTGTGGCAGGCGAGAAGCGTTTGAAAAAAAGGATTAAATTACCCTCTCTCTGCAGAGGCTATGTTTTCTCGTGCTGTGTTGTCTTCATCACAGCTATGTTTACATTCATTAGCACTTGTCTGAAATGTGTCACAATCTCTTTCCCCTTACTCTCACGCGCCAACCACTCTTGATATCTGTTCGAGTCTGTACTGCAAACAGATGCTATCGAGCAAAGAAAATGTTTTGTCTGCCTTCCATTAGCAAAGCCCACGGCTTGGTCAAGACTTTACTTGTCAGATTGCACAGGAGGTATGGTAGCTTCAAGAGCACCAAGCACTGGCATGTGCATTCGTCTCTCTGGCTTTAAAGACTCAGTTCATCCAAATTACAAAGTGACAAATATTGTTCTGCTTACCTCAGGTTTATTCATTTTTTATGACAGAGGTTGAGATTTCTACCTACTCCAATACAGTCAAGACAAATAGGGTTTAATGGGTTGAAAATTAAATTAAAAAAATTAAAAAGAAAATGTCCAACAATGTTTCAGTAACAGTGTCCTTTTTACTCTGCATAATGCACAAATGTTGCTTTGAACAAATCTCACTGGAACAGCTTTAAATTGAAGACAGAGATCCTATAAAATGTTTATATGTACATGTACATGAGTTCCTATGAAATGTGCAGTACGTGTAAAACAATAAAGGACCACAATCAAAATTACATTCTCCTCCACAGATATCTAAAATTTTAAAGATCAAGTTCTTTATATTTGTTACACAGTTACAGAGAAACAGTTGTTTGCAATGGAAATCTTGGATCTCAGGCTCGTGCTATTTTTATTTCAACTGATATGTTGTGTCTGTCCTGACTAATTGCTAAATGCCACTTGACTGTATTTTGTGTTACCAAGGATGTTGGGTTGACTGTCTATTTGGATTCCAATTTAGGAAGAAATAGTGACATTGTTTCTTTGTAGAAAAAAAAAACTACTCCCTCCCACTACAGACACACACATGCCACTCCCCTCTGCCATGGCCCAGTCCCATTCCTAACATACCAGCGTCCCCTGTATTTGACGGAATAGATCGAGTCATTAAGCCCATCTGACATAAGCAATGGCCTTCCATGATAAGAGTCAAAGTTTGGCTCAATGTGGAGAGACGTATGGGCCTCCTTGATGAAGGGGCCGCCTGACGGCTCAAGCGGGGTGGTGGAGGTAGTGGGCTGTAATAGGGGGAAGGTGGCGTTAGAGGCTGTCAGCAGGCATGGACCAGGGTCACTCCACGCCAGGCCTTATTAGGTCCCCATCAGCAAAATGCTGGCTGTCAGGCCACGCATTGAAATAGAGGAGGGCTCCTGGTGAGCCTTCTGCTGCTCAGGACCAACTTTCTGGCTCGATGGTCACGATCAAACCCATCTGGCCCGGCCCACAGCGATGCCTTGTGTCACTCCATTAAACAGAATGTATTACTGGTTTCACGCCACGTTAAGGAGGTGACAGGGAAAGTCAACTTGACCTTGAATGCTCCAGTGGCTGTAATTCCTTCTCACATGTGTTAATCAAAAAACTAATCAGATGTCAGTAATGAAATGACACAAAGTTAATGAGGGTTTGTCGACCGACAAGTCAAGAGTCAGTTTTAATGATGGTTAAAAAGTATTTGTGGATAATGCTACTTATTGATCTAAGTTTCAGTGTTTTCTAGCTTGAAATCTTCCCCAAACATAACTTCTACCAGAGTACGTGCAGAAAGACTTAATTGCAATTTGTATTGTATTTAATTGTAATTGCAAGTATGACCAAGGTCACATCTAATAGGCCTGTGTGCAGCTGATGTGGCCAGTGAAAACTTTCCCATCTGCATGTTTCACTGTCAGTATTTTGCTTTGTGTCGCCAAATAAAAGAGGATGAAGTCTTCCAAATATTCATCAGCCCAAAGGATGCTGCATTGGCCAAAATAAACTGGAGACGAATGCCACATTCCATCTATCTCATGCCAGCACCAATTGACCAAGAGCTTGTCTCTTGCTGAGAGCTCTGAAGATGGCTTGACCGACAAGGTGCACACAGAAGTAATCTTGCCAGAACATTTCTCAGAAACGGGGAAGCCATTGCTTTAACGATATTGACTTTTCTCATGTTTAATCAATGAGAAATCTGTTTTGTGGTCAAATTGAAATGACCGTAGGGGTGTAAAGACTAACTCGTCAGAAAATTAAACTTGAAAAACCTTTCTGTGACCCTTACTGGCTTTACTGTTACGCTCTGAGGTCTTGTGACATTCAAACTCTGTAAGGGGGAACAAAAATGTGGGACCCGACTTCGTCAAAAATAATGAAACTTCATTTGAAAGAAAAATAATCAAGTGCCTGGTGGATCTCAAAGAGCAATATTTTGGTTTTGGTTTGTGTATTTGAACTGTGAAGCTGAGTATCAGCTGCAGAGGAGACTACGTGCTGCAGATAGAGCTGTCTCTGCCTCCTCTCTCCCCCAGCAAACATTGCTGTCATTAACATCTTATAGCAGCCATAACTAAAATGATGGCTTTTGCATTGTGTATTGGAATGTATAATAAGGTGGTCATATAACAGTATGTTTATTACTAATTGCATTCAAATTTGAGCATTCAAACATCACCACAGTTCCTTTACAGTGAAATCTATATTCCCAATAACTTGGGTGATCCCCTGTAATGCCATCATAAGTTGGACACTTTTGGTTTCCAGTAAAATACCTCAACAAGTATAGATTGCCATCAGATATGGCATAGATTTCCATGGTGCCCATAGGAAGAATCCTGAGGACCTTTGTGGTTCCCTTATTTGGCATGTAGTACCACTTGCAGGTCAGAGTTTTTAATTATTTCAGTGAAATATTTGTATCTCAACATATACACAATGGAACATTTTGTTCAAACATTTATGGTCTTCAAATAATGAATCCTTCTGACTGGTGGTGACCCCCTGATTTTTTCTCTAGCACTACCATGAGGTTGACCTTTCATTTTTTAGTGAAAAGTCTCAACAACTATTGGCTGAATTTCTATAAAATATTGTAGACAGACACTGCTTATTAATCGGATCACGAGAATCGGATCACGAGAGGACAGTGCTAAATACAAATGTGCACCAAGACGCATCTGATCACTCAAACCACTTGCTGAGGTGATCTGGGAAAGTCGTGGAATGTAGCTGTCATTACCCTCGCCAAGGAGGTTATGTTTTCAGTTCAGTGAGTTTGTTGATTGGTCTGTTTGTTAGTATGATTTGGAAAAAACTAAAGGTCAAATTTCTGTGAAACTTGATAAAAGGGTGTAGCATGGGCCAAGAAAGAGCCCCATAAATTTTGGAGTGGGTACACATTATTTGTTTCTTTTTTTGTTAACATTGCAAGATGAGGCATTTGGCCTTGGCAGAGGTCAGCACGCTGTGAGTGCAATTGATTTTCCTTCTGTGGTATTAAAATATCTAATGTGAAAAGGTCTATGACGACCAGAACCCTGAAACTGGAACAGCCAAATGGAATTCAGCAATCATTAATTTAATTCTTTACAACTTTGCTCATCCTACTGCGACATGTCAAAAAGCCATCTGTGAAAAAGGCCTATTCATAAAGTTGCATAACCGAATAGAACATCTCGAATAATAACTACAGTATTATGACCTGATACATTATGTCAAAAAGTGTTTTTATAGATCTGAAGGGGTTTATGAGGCCTTGTGTTTGCCTCAAATGATGATAATAGGTAAATACTATAAAGATATGACGTGGAGGTGCATCCTATGCAAATATTATTCTGTTACAATGAATGGGGGGAAGTCTATCTTTCCTACTTTCTTTCCAAATGTGTATACCCACAATTCAAAATTTGTATGACAGCATCAATATAGGGAGCAAAGTTCTGGGGGAAGCAAAAAGTGGACCAGTGCTAATTTATCATTGTTTTATTACAGAACCACTAGGCTCCTCAGCAGCGGGACAACAGAAGCCAAGAAGCCAAGATATATTACTACTCAGAGGTTGGTAGGTCTTTGAATCAGTAAAACCGCAAGTCTAGAAAGACAACTTGACTTTTTTTCCACCCACACCCAGGATCCAATAACAAACTCACTCTGCAAATTCCCCCGATGACAGCCGCCTCCTAATAAGTTGATGGCCCCACTGCTTTTGTAAGTGGGCCAAGGCAACGAAACCAGAGAACGCCAAATCTGTGCTCCCAGTGCCAGCTCAGGCCATGGACCTTCATCCCTCTGGAACGTACCCAACCAACCAATACAAATACAACAGTTATCTCGATTTGGCAACATGCAGAATCCTTTCAGACTATGTCCACAGGAGAGTGTTAGTCACTATAATAATAACTGACTCATATGTGGTGGTATAGGCAGGTTATGATACATCTGTGGGTAACCATGACATATATTAGTAGTGCAACACAATACAGAATATTGTGTAGAAATACAATATATATTGAATATTGTCACC
The DNA here is from genome assembly GCF_008729295.1 of Plectropomus leopardus. Classification (NCBI taxonomy): domain Eukaryota; kingdom Metazoa; phylum Chordata; class Actinopteri; order Perciformes; family Serranidae; genus Plectropomus; species Plectropomus leopardus. The sequence continues at coordinate 19,232,033 of NC_056483.1, forward strand.
TGCTTTTTAAGGAGTAACTGAGTTGTAGAACTTTGCATGTTTGCAATATTCTGAACTCGTCAGGCTGGTAAAAACAATATAGACTATATATAGACAAGAGACTAATCTACCAGGAGATTGATTGGCACTTTTATGGTCATCCCAAAGGTTTAGCAATGCATATTTTCTGCAAAAAAAAAAAAACAACAAAAAACCTTAACCTCATCAACCATCTCTAGCACTTGGTTGAAGTATGTTGGGCCCAAAAGAATTCCCAGGGTTCATCACAGCTTTAACCTCTTCAGGTTGCCTCATTCCAGGAGGTTAGCAGCAGGTTATGATGTATTTTGAATGTTTTTGTGTTATATGTTGTCATTGTTATTCTTTATTCTCATTTGTGTGCAAAGCAGATTCCCTTTGGGGCAATGAAGGTTTACATTCACTTCATTCAGTTAAGGATATTGTATGAGGCAAGTTGTGCATTTTGTTTTCATTAATAGAAATTAACGCCCACACTTTTTGTTGAAAAAAGGTCTAATTTGACCATTTACAGTCAGTTTTACAATTAGGTGATTTCTGAGTTGAGAATCTTCATCCATTGGAATAGACAGAGAGAGAGAAAAAAAAACAAAATAAATTATCCTAATGAATTATTATTATCTAATTTACTGTTTTTTTTTTCATCATTACAACTTTGTATGTGTGTGTGTGTGTGTGCTTGGAACATAACTGGGTTCTGAATGGGTTAGTTATCTGCATCTACCAAACAATAATTATCTCCAACTACATATTTCCATCCCTTATTATTGAACATACATTACTTTTTATTGGTTTGCCTAAGAACTAATAAATATTTCCACAGGGTTTTTTTTCCCTAGTTCTTAGCACTAAAGGGATAATTACATTACATATTCTTGATATTTATGTTATTATCTCATCCACTGAAGTGAACTTCTCACATAAGAATACAGTATATTTCCATTCTAATTAAACTGAGCTTACAAATCAGGTCAACCAAACACTTTTACAAAAGCATGGTAATCTGCAACCTAGTTACTATAAACGACCTGTTAAAAGGCTATTTGTGTCTTCCGTAACCAGCATCTAAATTTGCACACAGAACTAAGTTGACAAACAAATTGTAGGCTCCAAAGCTGTGTACACTGCGAACACCATAAAGCGCTGAACATCTCTTTTTTTTAGTGCCATGATGAAAAGGCATGTGATTAATACGATCTGTGGCTGACTTGGACGCTCTCCTGTAACTGTACCTTGAACACATGTTTTTGCTGAGGAGTTGAAAGATGGCACTCTCAGGGCCAGAATTGACTGCCTCCAACCTTGAGGAGACATTACTCTGATTTACTTCCCCTCTCAATTCTGCCGCAACTGTTTTATGCCTCAAGGCTCCAGCAGAGAGGGTTAAAACAGAGAGTTAAGAGGGGAAAGACAGGGAGACACGGAGAGCAGCCCGAGCATTGTTTATTTTCACAGGAACATTCCAGGAGTTGACAGCTATTCCCTTGTCTGGAGAGCGGAATCGCAGTGCAATTTTCCAGACTCCAGACACAGTGTGTGAACTCCCACTAAGACTAGTCTGGGACAATGAAGAATGAGTCTCTTATTCACACTTCCACTGTGATGATAGTGGCTGAATACTGACGAGGAAGGGTTATGCAGCTTGTTAACTCATTCATGGAAACAGTGATGAGGTGAGAGATAGGTGTGTGGAAAGAAAAAAAAACTGCAGCAGATCATTTCAAAATGTTGTCATTCATTCCAGTATGCTTTACCGTATCTCACTGCTGGTTTTTTTTTCTTTTGAGTGTAAAGCCAAGCTCAAGCTTTTCCTTGGCTGCCACAGAGAGTTTGAGATCTATATTTGAATTCTAGGCTAGCATTCCAGTGTCCACTCTCCACGTGGCCACTTGCACCAGGCTCTCTAGAAATGTCAGGGTAACCAGATCGTTACACACTTGAGTCCAGTTACACCTCCATTAACGACCGTGAAAAGGATCCACACGCTGACCCCAGAAAAGAGCCCCGAATTAGCATACATATTTAAAGAGCCTGGTCTTTGGTTGCAGGAAGGTGTTTCACAAGATTCACACCCAAGCTCATACTGCATGTTCACTCGTCAGATTCAGACCAGAGCTGGAGAAGATATTTTAATTTTTATCTAAAATTAGGACATAATTTAGGACAATTAGGATATAATTCAAAAGAAATAGTTTGACATTTGGGGATAAATGCTTATTTACTTTCTTCCGTTAGAATGTTATCACACTTACATATATTAAGCAAATTTGCCTTTACAGTGCAGACCTCTGAGGGGATGAGAAGTTTGGAGAATTCTCTTTTAAGGATGGTATTTGAAATAATTAATAGTATTGCAATATTCACTTGTATTTAACCTCTGTCAGAGTAAAAACTGTTAAAATTCTTCAGAAGCTGAGCGGATCATCTGGAAGTTTTGAATCCAAAATTCCTCTGTGAAATCGTGGACTATCATTCTCAGATATCCCTCATACATGCAAGGCTTACCTTTCCATTATCGTTTGGATCACACACACCTATGCCACCTTTGATTGGAAATAATGACGGCTAGTACGGTGGCTGCAATAGAAACAAACAAAAGTTTAAGTTTTGAACATCCAAGGTTCATGCCTCTTAAAATGTTATCCTGAGAGGAGTAGTTGCATAACATCTCAAGAGAAGTCGCATATTATCCCTCAATGGACACACAGTCATCTTGCTATTGTGTTTTATTATTATACATTTTGAAATCTATTGCTTGTTTTGCATGACCCAATGGAAACCGTACTACTGGGATAAGTACTGGATCGATTTTCCACATATGAGCCACATATCTTTGTCAGCAGAAAATCTGAAACAGTCAAACTCTATTGAACATCTCTCTCAGTAACGCACCTGTGTGAGATCTGGAAACAACTGAGATGATCTTGCAGGCTAATGAGATGGGTTGATAAAAGACAAAAATGAATGCAAAAGTGATCAGTCCCACTTAGGAGACAGGAAGTATACCATTCCATACCATTGACAAAGCTTGTAATGTGTCATTTTTTATAGAGCATCTTTGATATAACTCTTGATTCTGTTGTGTAGTTGAAAGCTTACCATAAATTGGACTACATTCCTTTTTTTTTTTTTTTTTGCTTTCTGCTGAGGTTAAATTGGATCTAGAGTACCCTAACTCATCCTTGCCTTTTTAAAATGACATATTGATACATTCTGGAGTTTGCTTTCAATAGAAATGTAGAGCATATCGCCCCGGGCTTGCATGATGACTCTTAGGACATCCTTGAGCAGGAATGTTCAGAGAAAAAAAAAAAATCTTAATTTTCCTGAAAATTTAAATATAGCTCCAAATTTAAAGTTACTTTTGAGGCACTTCAAGGTGGGTAGTGCAGTTGCTGGCTAAGTGGTGATGCAAGCATGGTGCAACAGAGAAAATAGTACAGGCTCACACACAGGGAAAGTTACTGGTGTGTTTAGTCACTGAGGTTGAGGGGGTCAAACAGTTAATCCACATATCCCCGCGGGCCCTGTGTTGTTACAGGATGGAGCTGTACCCCTGTGCATCGTCTAAATGTTCCCCATTGTCTTGAACTGCGATGACTTATAATCATAAGGGACATAAACATTCTGACCTTTGCTCTCTCATGACTGCCGGTCAATCACAGTGCGTCTGTATATATGTTTCACCCTCTGTTATAGCTACCATCTGGAAACTCAAGTAGCATATTTGTGATTTATGTTTCCTATCGTCTTCAGCTTAAAGCCCCATGCAGGAATTAATGTGGACTTAGCAACAGGAAAGGAACATTATATGTGGACTATTAAACAGTGTTCTGCCAACAGGAGGTGGTGAGAAAAAAAACAAAGGCTTGTCTTAAGGCAAGCTGGTAGGAAATGTTTTTTTTTTCAAAGTGTTTTATACCCCCTGGTGAAAAAAAAAAAAAAGGGGGGACCAGAAAGAGGGTGAGTTGTTGAAAAGCATGAAAAAAGTTTACTCAGCCCCAGGTGCAGGGTGTCCCCTGCTGATGTCTTTTCACAAACACTTTGTTCATTTGTCTGGTTGATGGGGTGGCTGGACAGCTTACTGGACGGCTGCCTGGTCACTGGGCCAGCTCTTGAGTGGAACATCAAACTAACATGAACGGCACCCCCATCCATCTGTCTGTCTATGCCCACATGTAGTGTGACAAATCAGGTGGAAATTTAGATCTTGTATGAAGTTACTGTAAATCTTGAAGCGTCCATAAAGTTGAGTCTATTCATCACCATTGTCTGTCGTTGCCCTGGTAGATGCCACAACTTTTTTCGCTTGTATAAAAGGAGGTACGCCTTCCTCTGTTGTGCCTCTCAAATGTCTGCGAACCAGTAAATGGATGCCACCTCTGGGCACTGCGTTTGTCTGGATAAGGACCCCAGGGCTCAGTGGGTACAGCGTCTCACTGCTGGCACAGACACGCCATTCTCTGTTTGATTCTTTAGTCTGAAAGAGCCTTGCTGGGTGTAAGCCGTCTCCTCTCATTGTTTGGTGATGTTGTGGCAGGGCAGGGGGTTTGCAAAAGTGTGTTACAAGCCCATCATCCCTCCACAGCTACAGCTGACAACAGCTCCAGCAGAGTGGCTGCTGCCATGTTCATTTACAGTGCTTTCGCGCATGTGAATGTTGCATAGTTAACAGCCCTCTATTGACTGTTCTGTTCAGCGCAGATCAGCAGGGGTCAATTAATGAGCGGCCCCTGACCATCAGATCCCAATTATGGCTTTCAGAGCGCTCCACCGTGTGCCCCTCAAATACCCAGCTCCATTTGCCCGATAATTGTGTAATTAGAGTTTGTATCAATAATTAAAGCACCAACGGGGACATGTATTATTCTCCTGTTGGCCTCATCTGCTAAATTGCAGCAACATTTTTGCAAATTTTGGGTTGAGGCGTGCACCTATCTGCATTATTTATTAGAATTACAAGAGCCTCTCATATCACTAACATGACAGTTTTTGCCCCACTGGAGATATTTCATTTGACAGTAATACTTGTTTTATTAACAGAACTGAAATTGTTGCCCTAGCTGCCCAAGTGGTGGAAAAAGTATTCAGTGTTTTTTTTACAAGATATCTAGCAATACTATGGAGTGCTAAGGGAAGATAATGTAGCCCCGGTTTACTTCACTGATAACTGCAGCAAATAAGCTTTGTGCCAAACAAAAGTCTAAATGTACTCACCAGAAGTAAAAAGCTAATGTTAGATTAAAAACAAAACCACAACACGGGCGCATGATTTCAGTGTCACCACCACAACAATACTGTAAAGCCATGTTCCACATGATGAAATTCTGTCTCCTCATTTAGTCATGTGTTAGCACCTGCCTTTTTTGAGACACTTAAAAGCTTCAAATTTTATGAGTAGGGTATATACTGACGTATTTTATGCTGTAGAACAAAACGTGAAAGTCTGCTATGCTTGTGTAAACTGCAAACCTTATTCCAGGTACGTCACCAAATTCAAATAAAAACATTTCTTTTGAGACGAGGGAACTGGAAGTGCTGAAATGTCAACTCATTTCCGGGTTTTGGGATTCATTCGTGCAGCCCTTTGGTACAGCAGACTGACAAAAGTAAGCGACTAGCTGCTGAACAAAGTGGAACATGTAGCAGCTAAAGAGACTTAAGTTAACTGCTTCAACAATCCTTTTCCCGACAAACATAAGGAAGTTAGTTGTATTTTTGTACAAGACACCAAGTTTTTTTGCCGTATTTTGACAAGAAGATTTTCTATAAGAAAATTGAAAGTGAATTTGCCATTTATCCAAATGCCAATATTGGTTCTTTATACAACTGAAATTTGGAAGTTATTGCTATCATTACCTCTACCTGTAGAAAATAGCTTAAATCTAGTTTTATATGCATTAACTACATGTTTAAGAGCTATAAGTACATTTTGGAGAATGTCAAAAGAATGTTGCAGGTTTTCTACAGCTTACAAGCTTACAGGACAGTTGACAATAATAGCATTTTGATGAATTATTTTGAGTTGATAGTGCAGAGCATAATCGATTCATAGGTTGTTTTTGTTCGTTGTTGACATACAGCCATAAGAAGCCATTTGTACCAATAATACTCCAGTATTTGAACTTCGCCTGCAGGCAATGCATGACAAGATGTCTACTTTTCTTCTTTTTTTTCAAATTATGGAAATCTGGTATTGGATTGAAGCTCTTATATTGCAGTTTTCTGGTAATAGATATGGGCTGTAGCTTTCATACACACACAAACCCGCAGACAAAACACGGTGAAACACAGCCTGTTGCTCTTTTGAAAAGACCTCCGGGCAATTCAGTGATAAGCACTTCCTCCAAACACAATGCCTGACTTTTTCTTTGGTACTCTCCCTAACCTGTATCCTGTGACAGCCCTCCCCAATCATGATGTCAATAAGCGTACGCCTCAGCCCTTGTTTTCCTTCTGTCCCATAAATGTTTGACAAGACAGCCTTATTAAGGGAAAGGAATGTTATTTTTTTTCACTTTTCAGACTTCCTCAGGTACATTGTCTGTCACCGTCCCTTCAATAAATAATGGGTTGTACCACAATTTCCCATACAGTGCAGCCTCATGACATAACTACGAATACACCTTTGACTTGACATGGGGTAATGAGACTTTTGACAGCTGTGACAGTCATATAGCTGATGGTGCTGCAGTCTGCCTATATAGTTTGGCAGAGTATGCAATCAAAATCTTGCCAGGACAGTGAATTCCTCGAATCAGCAGGAAGAACTTTCGCCACAACTGTCCATAACAAATTGCATATGGCACACTTAGCTTATATCTTGGACATACATGGAAATCACACCACAGCCTTAAGAGAGAGAAAGTAATTAATTCTAATTGGGATATTTCTGCAGGATTGGGGAATGAGTAAATTTTACTCTGGAGCAATGTTTTTGATGGAGCCAGAGCCCCATATGCTGTACTAAGGAGCACATCTGTGCCCAGTGCCCATGGAGAAATCCCCTGGCAGACAACACTTCAATACTGCAAGGGGGGGAAGGAGAGAATGTAAGACACCACAAGCATTATTATGCCAGCCGGCAACAAATATCCATCCTAATTGCTCCACAATTGTATTAAACCAGCTATTATGTAGCAATTAAATTTGTTTAAGCCCCAGCTCCAGTTACAGTTTTCAGTGTAACTAATTAAAAACAAGGGAGCAGGAAAACCCCAGGCAGAAGCTTCCCCTAAGCTGGAGCTCCAGCTCCCCCGCCACGACTGTATTTAGAGTGTCAATCACGGCCGAGTCAGAGGCAAGTCATTCAGGCAGCCTTTTTGATTCAACCTATTCACTCCTATAAGCCCTTTATCTAGACTGTCTCTGTATAGTTCCAATTATCCCCAAGTTCCATGCATTAACGTTCAGCAGAAACAGAACAGGCCAATGTTCCCAATGCGCTGCCCTAACTCTGTGCTGTACATACTGCCCAAGTTTTGCTTACATCCATATTCTTACACATGTTCATACTTCTTCTACTCTTGTCAAAAAAGTGCCAAAACATCCAGAATCTTTCAGTCTATGGTAAGTTTTTCATTGCACCACCTGCAGTATGGTTACACTGTTCTGTAATGAAGGTCCATTTAGTGTGTTTTGGCCAAAGTCCAGTAACGCTGAAGCTGTTTCTGCCTTCCCGCTCAGGTCATTAGAGGTGAGATGCAAACTGATGAACACACAGAGTACAATAATGAGCCATGAAATGAAAGGGAAATTAATTGGACCCCAATAAAGAAAAGATTAACAGAGATGGATTATCCAGTCTGACTGTTTTTAGCAGCTTTACTTTTTTTTGGGGCACTGAAATTAGCATAACTTATCGCAACAGCTGCTAAAACTGCAACAAAGTCACAGAGATCTACTCATTCTTACATAACTGGTGATTTTCCAGTGGTAAATTTCTAATTTCTTTCCATTGTTCTAAAAGTTACTTCAGTCAGTTACTAGTTACATAGAACTTATTTAAAAATGAATGACATTGGTTTATTACATTACTTTTTACTTTCATTTGTTGGTTTTATTATGTCTTTATGTCTTTTGATGTGAAGCACTTGGTGCATGTAATTTCTTTCTTGTAAAGCACGTTGAGCTGCATTTCTTGTATGAAAGTTGCAAATTTTTAATAATATTATTACTAACCACTCAGCAAAAATAATCAGTCACATCAATTCATTTGGAACTTCATTTGGAGTCTTGTTTATAGCCATCTTATGAATGTAAGTCCAGTTATCATTCTTGTTGCTCTGGTGTTGATCTCTACAAATTGCTGATGGAAATATATGCCTCTTTAGCCAGTAAATGCTCCACTTTGTTCACCGGCTCTATTGTGTCAGTCTGGTGTATGATGTCGGACACCAAACATGTTTTTAGAGTGTTTTTCTGAAAACCGGTGTCCATCTGCAGTTTAAAACTGTGCTATGAAAGTGGGGAGAGTTAACCCAAACAGAAAAGTTTAAGGTTGTAACAGCTAAATAATAAGCTGACACACACTATAAAGCTCGATAAAGGTGTTAGATAGATTTATGTCGATCATAAAAAGCAACGCCTATCACATTATCACATAATGCATCATTATAACTAGATATACCGCTACACAGTTGTATGCCTCAACTAGTCAAGTTGCACTTTCAATTAACATCCATGTCTGTGAAAACACGGATGCTTCACAAACATCTTCCCCCCGGCAGCAAAGAAGATCTATACAGTCAGCACAGTTTCAAGGTGGACACCCAAGGTTCTTGAATTATGGCCAAAAAAATGTTTTATGAGGTCATTGTGACCTGACCTTTGACTTTCTACCACCAGATCCTAATAAGTTCATTCTTGAGTCCAAGTGGAAGTTTGTGCCAAATTTGAGGACTGACAAGGTTACAGTGGCTTTCACCTTTGACCTCTGACCACCTATATTTAATTTCTTCCTTGCTTCACCAGGATTTGCAATATAATGTAATGACTGAATTTCACATTTTAATTCCATGATACCCAAAAAATAATCACATTGTCTTACTGCATAACACTTTTACTCACATTATTATGAAAGGGACCCTTGAACCACACTGTACTGTACCTCAGTCCTGTGGAGTGAGTTCCTGTGGCCAGCTGTCGACACGAGAGGCAGCGAGTCCGTGCCTAGCTGCAGGCTGTCAAGCCTCATCTCACACTGACACACTCCCGATTTTTGAGGCTCTCAGTAAACTAGTTCAGGGAATCTCAGACTGACCAGGACACAGGCAGAGGAACTCCAGTACAGTTCAGTACATCTTTCTCGACAGGATGGATTTCAACATAGTTTTCCTGTACAGTGTGTAAAAATAAAATGAGACACAATGCGCTCACTCACGATTAAACTTTTTGAGAAAAATATGTAATTAAATTGAAGTTACTAATCAAATGTTCGGGACTATATAAAATGGTTATGTCCCAATATATTATTTTCTGTCAGGTGCATGTTTAGGGAGTGGCCTGGGGTGGCACAGCCCAACCCTGAAATATGATTGTCTGTCTGCCCACTTAGTTTGAACTGTTCGACTGAATTTTTGTTTATAGGTGCAATTCAGTCTTAAACCTGAGAGGCAGTAAAATGTCAGATCAGTGTCGAGCTTGACTAATATTACATTCAGAGAAACTGATACAACTGTATAAAAGTTCGTTCAAACAGGATTCCTGCGAGCAATTTAATGTTGAAAAGATGTCTAATAAAAGTCTTTTACACTATTTGTCTTTAAATGTTTCGATTTGTGTGTCTTCAGAAATTTACATTTTGGTTATTCAACGTTGAAAAGTGAAAGTTTAGTAGACATCTAGTCTACTAAAGAGAGAGAAAACAGAATCTTTGCATATGAGAAAAAATAAACACTCATAATTTAAACGCATTGGTATGCAGTACTTTCGCAGTGTTTTGTATTGTATTGTATTGTCAGTATATTTAATGATTATTTTAAAATATGCTCGCTATATGTAGCTGACAAATTCTGGTCTATGATGGGACTAAAGCTTGGAGATGATGTTGAAATGATGTCCATTGCTCAGTGGAGCATTTATTTCAAGTTTTTGGCACTTAAATTTTGTTGGCATTTTATACTTGCTATTGTACTATTTAGTTTCAGAGGAACCATTTCTTTATAAGTATGGAAGTGTTATTTTACATTTGTGTGGAGTCTTTTTTTTTTTATTGTTTTCTGTATACATGGAATTAAAAATTTAGTTTCGTTACTTTGCATCTTTTTTACTGAGCAGGAATGCCTTCTTTTGGCATGATCCATTTCCAAACATTTCTCAGCTTTATTGCTTAGTTTAAAACATTTGACAGGAAAGTAATCAAAAAGTGATCAAACAAGCAAAAAAACACAACAGTCCTCTTAAACTAGCAGTTCACTAGTGGCACAATTTCAAGCAATTAAAGACTGGAAACATTTAATGACCATTCATGAAAGTACTAAAAATCTTAAATCCACCTTAGACGGCAGTTCCAGCTATCACACAATCAGCACAGTTCGCCTTTTGCAGAGAGGCAATAATGAGTTCAAATCGGACTTATAAAACCTCCATTGTTTCAAGGCGCTCAGGCTGCTCCATGTGGGGTTAAAGAGTACGTGCAGAGTGTTTCGTACTCTGTGTGGACTGCAGTCTGTCTGCCAGAAGTAATAATACGAGTGATTATGTCTCATTACACCAACCATAGATGCTTGTCTACTTTCTCCCCATTGTCCTTGAGTAGTTTGGCACCCAATTACTAAGTTTGTTTTTGGGGGATATGCTAGAACTGTCCCTTAATCTTTAGAAAGCCACAGTTTCTCTGTAGCCTTGAGTGAGAGTGACAGTGAGGAAGTGCCAGAATGGAAAGGAATTTGTTAGGGAGAAAGAGACGTCAATCACAAAAGTTAAACACAACAAACTCAAGCTGCGCGGAAAAAATACATTTCAAGTGGATTTTGTAATATGGTCTATTTGGAGGCTAGTTTGGAATAAAAACATCATGTTTTAAACATCATTTTAATCACTAAAATGGTAATTAAGCTGCATAATCTCTGTCCTGATTGAACTTTTTATTTCATTCAATGCAGTCAAGAAGTAGGCTTCCAGAGTTTTTTGCAAGGTGTTGAGTTGAAAACAGTTTATTCATCATAATATCATTCGTGCCAAGGAATCAGGTGACAGGATGATAACGTATCACGTTAACCCCTAAAGATCGATGTTGCTCTGCATGGATTTAACTCCTGAAAGGGATTATTGAGCTTTGCAAAGTTTCATGTCAAGACAGGAAATACACACCAGGATTAGAAGTTAATACTTATTGCTGCTGCTGATGGACATAGCTGGTAAGTTTAGATGCCTTCCTGTCTCCGTCTCCGGCTCTGTCTCTCCCTCCCATGTCGTTACTGTTTTTGGTATTGATTGCCTGCTGCCTCTTGAATTATGCATTCTGCAGCTCGGGTTGGAGGGCTCCCAGGTGGGTTTGTCAAAGGGAGAAGACACATGTAGTCGGGCAGTGTGGCTGGGAGCGTCAGAAATCCATACAGGTCACAATCATGTCACCCCATCAGTTTTAATCAGCCAAAGCTGAATACAAGCCGGTGACAGGGCTTAGAGGTATAGGGGATGTGCCTCTGCCTCGGCTGTTCCCCCGACACACAGGATCTGGTTCAATACTGCTGGATGCCACTGACAGAGTCTCATTATCATCTATGTGTGGCTTGCAGCTGGGCTGGATGATGAGACGTGTACTGGTCTGGGCCTGTTCCACAGTGTGTTCCCATGCCGCAGTGCAATTTGGGCTTGATTGCTTTATCGGAGTCTTCATCACTTTCTGCAGGTTTTACACTGGGTGTAATGATGCATTGTGTTGCTGCACTGTGGCTTTCACGCTTGAACAACATTGTTTAAAAGTTTCCTGAACTTGGTTTGGATAGATTTTTGATAAAAAATCTATCTGGGCAAGTCACACACTGTACTCTTTAGGGTGTAGAGCAATCTGTCAAAAAGTAAAGTTTTCATTTGTTTAACACTTTACAGAAAATTAGTGACGTTTTAACTTGGTTAAAACCAGTAACATATTGATGAATGTACTTGATTCATTAAAAGTGAAAGAAATAATAAACAAGTTGCCTACAGTCATGGCTGCAGCACTGTGCAATTGTACTTAGGCAAAGTGGTGAATTGAGCTGAATGCCAACCTTTACATGCTTACATGACAATACCAACATCCTGATGTTTGGCAGGTACAATATTTACATTTCCCACTATTTTAGATCAGCATACAAGCATGCTTACATTTATTAGCATTATGCAAAATACAGTTGAGGCTGATTGAAATGTCATTAGTCAACACATTGGGCCCCATGCAAGAAAGGATATAAGAACAGATTCTCTTATTTTACTGGTATGCACTGTTTGATTTATTACTTTAATACTTTTAAGACGTTTCCCTGAAATCTCATTTACTTCTGCAGAAGTTTTTCTCCTTACAGCCTTTTTTTTTGGGTTATGTTTCCAGTTTCAGCCATGTGTCAGCATCACAAAACCTGCCCTTATATAGTCTTTAGGGGGTGTTACCAATGCTAATAGGTGACTTAAGATCAAGTGGGATTCATTATTGATTACACCTGAGTAAGATCAGATTTGGGTGGTTAAGAATGTTTGGTACAACTGGATTTGACTTTTCTCCTTTTTTCTCTGAGAAAATTTTAAGAAAAAGTAAGAGAAAATTAAGAAAATGTTGCTGCATGACGCCCATTGTTATGATGGCTATAAAGCCACAACATAAGGAGAGACATAACACCTGGTTATATGCAAAAGGAAAAGCTCAAAAGGGGTACGGACACAAAAGCTTAGTCTTGCTTCAAGGGAATCAGAGGGAGTGTGAGCACAGCATGGAGCCACTTTTAAAGACTCAGCCTACACCTTCACGCAGGTGCTCGAAATCAGTCACCTAATGAGCTGCACCTCAAACACAGAGCAGGCACGCACAAGCAAGCACACACACACACACACACGCACACACACACACACACACACACACACACACACACACACAAATTGTAATGATAGGAAAAACAGAAAATTTAAAAAATAATAATAATAATTCATATTTTGTTTTTTTCTCCCATGTCCATTCCAATGGATAAAGAATCACGTCCCCATGAATGACGTTACATATTTAATGCAAAGATACATAGACAAGGTTCACAATTATCACAGATTGCCATGCATCAAAGAATAAAGAATACTTCACTTCTTTTCCCTTCAAAAATGAAGAAAAACTTTTATCAGAAATTTGAATATATCTGAACACCAAAATTCTGAGAACTTCTTAACGTAGCATATTTTGAGGTTAATTTTCCTTATCAGGTTTGTTGAGTCAAATACCCCCACATATAAATTCAATGATCCTTGTGTACAAATGGTGGGTCATGACATTGTAATCAGTGTATGTGCAGCGGATCGTGTTGCGGCCGTGTCTCACCATGAATCTTCCCACGGAAGGGCGAGTCTCCAAAAAGAGGCCAGTGCTCCTTTGATAAAAACAGTCACGGAGCTACGAGTGTTGCAAACTTAAAGGAGTGAAAACACAACAGGGTCAAAAGAGCAAATCCGGCCTTCTGTTCTCGCTGCCTTTATTGTGAGGTCTGCGCAAGGCACGGTGTGATTTCCTTAACGCTGCCAATGAAAAGAGGCTTGATTTTCACAGGCCAGCTGACCTGCTAAGAGCAGGTGTGTCTCAGATACAGTTACAGACTTTTTTTTCTCTTTCCAGTACACTTCCCAGCTGACGATACTGCAGCCTGATCCAAGTGCTTATCATGATTTAAATAAAGGCTAATCAAGAGTTCAGCTGAATTTCCTTATTTTTCATCTTTTTCAAAGACTCTAACCATCTTTGAGAGAGCTGTGGCTACTGTGACAGAAAGTTATGGGAACATCTCCTGGAAAATAACATCAATGACTCTTGCTTTTTTCACTCTCACTTAACTGTTTCCGTTGAAACAATATATGGACAAAGTGATCAGCAAAAAGCTTTCTCGTGTTTCCACCTTGGGCTTTGGAGGGGAAATACCTGATCTCTTCCTGTAAAGGGATATCAGGTGAGGAAATAAGCATTTCAAGTCTTTTGTAAAGGAAAATGAGAGTCTGTTTTCAGGCCTAAAGGATAACTGTATGTATAGAAAAGATCTTAAAACAGAAAGACACACCCCCCTCAATATTCAAACATGTCTTTATATGTGCTTTTCTATGTTTCTTCAGGCACCATTATCTAAAATAAATAATGTATTCATAATCATGTCATTATCATTACTAATGTTTCTAATATTTTGGAATACTGCATGCAATTTTTTAAAGTGGTATTACCGCACCCCATCAGAAGCCATTGCTCAAGGTCAATACAATGTTTTGTGCTGAAACTACAAGTATTTTTGCTAAAAATTGTCAGTAATTTCATGAAGTGGAAACAAACATTTCTGATAAATACAGTCTGTTTTGCAGGTAGTAATGGTTCAGCCATCACTAATGTTAGCTATCATAAGAGAGAAAATATTTATTTTTAATTTGAGCAGATCAGTCCCCCTAATGATACTGCCTTGCCAAAAACATGTGAAAAAAGAGGGCAATTTATCTGAAAATGATCATGTATTTATCTTGACAAGAGTTAATCCAAATTTATTGGAATTTACAGAAGTATTTTACTACAGGAAAGTATGCTGCAGAAAGATGCAAATACTTTTGAAATTGGTGCTATATGACCAGAGACAAAAGATAAAAATAGCTGTGGCATTTACTTTTGCTCAAGAGGTAGAAAACTTACAAGTATCACAATGCACTGCACTGCCATGGACCAATAAACAGTTCCGCTGGTATGTCTGCGTCTTGGTCCATCTCTATACTCTTTGTGTCTGTGGTGGTGGGTAATATAAACCCCTGGACGACACATTTTGTGTGTGTGTGTGTGGGGGGGGTCATCACATACTACCCGCACTGTTATGCAAAACATTGATTCTTTCTTGTTTTAAAAGTTTCTAAAAGATTACTGTGTGTTTAACACTGGTTACCTTTCCTATTGCAAAACTTCATCCAGGTTCAGGAGGACAATAAGTGCTCTCATTGTGGAGGCAGCATGTTTCAGTTTAAGTGGGGTTACTGGTTACATCCCATCACTTTGTCATAATGTTCTGCCTGTTGTGACACATTGTGTAAGCAGAAACAAGCCTGGGAAGGAGCCAGAGACACAACATCCTCTGCCATGGGGGGGCTCTCTCTGACCCCACATACAAAATAAACCAACACATGAGCAAAGAAAAACTGAAATGTTTGTTCAGACTCTTATCTCAAGCTGTACATTTCCTCTAGGGGTTGTGCAACTTGTGCTGGATGGTTTATGTTTGGGCCTGTAGGATGCATTATGGAGCTTTCAGGGAGATGTACACAGCTCACTTCCCTCTGCAGACTCCCAAGAGGAGACTACTGTTACATTATAACCAGACTTTAACCCGATGCACAGTTTGTGAAATAGTGGCTAAGACACGTAGTCTTAGTCATATGAAAAGCTACGCTGCAAATATCGCTCATCTTGACAAGTCATTTAATCATTATTTTTAATATAAAACTTGAACAAAAAAACACTAATTTGATTTATAGCCCATGCAAATAAACTTATTTCAAGACTTTTAGTAAGTCATGTGTTTTTCAAGAAATAGACATTTCAAACAGATGAAACCGAAGTGTTCTGGAAAATACATTTGGAGCAGCAATATGATCATCGCTATGCCAGACACTGCAGAATTCAACAGTTTTATGAAAAAAGGATGAGAAAATACTATGTGTATGTCCTACACCTGCATGTGACTATTTTTCAGAGCAAACTAGTTTGGAATTTTGAATGCTTTTTCCTACTTCCTGTGCAGCCATTCACAAATTTACAAAGAAGATAGTAACTCAAGAAAATCATTTCAAGTCAGTTCAACATCTTCTTGATTAGTGCAATCGAAAAAAGCAGCAGAAGCTTATATCCAACATTGAGCTCTTAAATGGTCCCAACAAACTCATACCGAAACCGCTTGACTGTTGTTTAACCCATGAATAACACTTAGGTTGCATTAGCTGTATCATTGTGTGCAGGTGGACTCTCACCAACTGTTCCTGAATGGAGCTCACACTCCTGCAGCAGCACCTACAACCCATACAGTCTGTGGTGTGGTGTCAAGTTTGTTATATTTGACAGAGTTGGCAGTTCAGCGTGCTGGGATGCCACCAAAATCAAAAGTGTAGCTATACTGCACACCACTCCATTCAAATTATGGGCATTGAATGCAATAGCCTACTGCTGGTATCAGTATTTAAAAAATGACGTTACTAGTACCAATACCAGTACCATTAAACGATACCCAATCCTGGTCAAAAAGGGGAAATGTGTTTTTCTGTCTGCCTGTACTGCTCATCTTCACATTCTGCACTGGTGGATAGGCAACATAACAACCATAAAGACATTTTTTTTCCCCAGAAATTTTTTAAATGTCTGAGAGCATTCAGCTTTATCACTCTGTGCCCTCCTGCAAACTCTATACAGCAATCACTATCTCATCTAGGATCTACTCTAAGGTGACCATCTGTAAGATGTAAGATGCAATAAATGCAATAGCCTTTGTTCTCAAGTTTATGAGTAGGAGTTAAAGTGAAAGATTTTATTAACTCCTTCACTTAAGTAAAAAATGCAACAGTTTGACAAACATAGGCCCAGGTCCTTAATGTCTAGAGCAGATATGTCGGCATGTGTGCACACACGCATATCCATACAGAGAAGCAGCCATGGGGCAATAACCTATGGAGCTGCTCTGTGTCTCTGTCCCCCACCTACCCACGTCTCACATGACTGCTATGACCTCATTCCACCTGAGCTGAGCTCCAGCTTCCTCCCAGAGAGCCTCCAGGCCAGAGACAAGTGGTGCCAACCATAATCTTCCACGCCTTCAACCCTGTCTCCTTTGCCCATTGTCATCACGTCACCCCTTCACAACCAAACACACCAAGCTTAGGCTGGGTCCATTAAAATAATGTCTTATTGTACCTTACCAACCCCAAACCACCATGAAAGAGTTCCTTTGTACTGTTACTAGCACAGAAACAGAGAAACATTTATATGAAATCTATTCCTGAGAATGATCGTAAATTCAAACACAATGAATACTTTGTACATCTACATTTGTAGATAAGTTGTATTTATAACTGGTTACTGTCACTTATAACTGTTGCGTAGCTAACTGAGTGAACAGAAAACTAACATTAGCTACATGTTTATATACTTGTGAGAAGTGGATACAGCGTTAGAGGCAGGGCCACATTCATCCCTACGGACATTGCTCAGGGGTGTATATGAATTTCAAAAAGTTTCAATTCTGCATGTTAATTTATCTGGATGATCAGTCCTGCTTCTGCACCTTTTGGCCCATAGAGCAGGCGCTCTGGAGACTTCACCGGTGCGCCTCTTCGAGACTTTTCTAAAGTAGACATCTTTTGCCATTGAAGTCAAAAAGCGAATTCTTTTTCTGGTAGTTTGAGTAGTTTTAAACAAAGTCTTGGTTACGAATTTCAGACAGACTTTATAAATAAATGTCTAGATAATTTCACAAAAAGGCACAACTCGATCCAATAATATGCAATAAAATGCCAGAAAATATGTAACTTTTCTAAAATATCACTACTGAACAGCAAGCATATTGAGTTCAGCAAATATCCAAATGTATTTGCACAACAGCATTTGCAAAGTCCAAGGATTACATCAGTGTCAGAGCTGAATCTCTTGAAGAGTTGTAAAATATTGAAGTCATCTGTAATAAGCTGGGCTGTTTACTTTGGCAGGCTTGGAAAATACACAGAAAGGTAAGGGTTTTTTTTATATTAGCCCTGTCAGTTTGACAGGTAAATAACACCAGCTTTGCCTCACCCCAGTTACTCTTTATTGAACAGTAAAACTTTTAACGGCTGTACAAGACAAGAAAGTTCTGTTAGATTAACTTGAGCGTTCCCAGTTAATGTTTTCAAAGTAAACATTTCCAGTTCATGACAGCAGTAACGTCATTGTTAGCTTTGAGCTGAAATCAAGCATGAATTGCACAAAGAAATGTCAAATTAGAGGATTCATAAACATTTACTGCCAGGGCAAAAAGCACGGTTGAAAAGACCTGGAATGCGGCCATTCTCCTGTCTACATCATGTTTCAGGTGGTGAGTAATCCTCTTGTCTCACCACTTCTTGGTCTGGTGTTGCCGCTTCAGTAAAATCACCCTTTCTTGGCAAGTCTACCTGCTGTAGAACAAGCCTCTCTCCTATTACAAAAGGCTGGGCTTAATAAGCGTCCAGGCTATATCAGCGCTGTATTCAATTTCCTCAGATCTTGAAAACACCGCTGTAAAAGTAGCTGAAATTTACTGCTTTGCCCCCTCAGGTTTTCTTAACGGGAGATTCCCTTGTGTTGGTTCTTTTACTCCTGCCAGAAATATTGCTTTGCACTCTTCATTGGGCCTGTGGGAGAAATATGGAAATTTTACAGTAAGAAGTTTAGAAGCAGTGTAATTGGAGTTGGGCCAGGGTGAGACGCCCCCACCTTCCCCCGTGTCCTGCAGCATTAAAGGCCCCCGAGCCACATTCAAATCTGCATGCTGTACACACAAGCTCTCTTAATTGGGCCAGAATTTAGTCAAAACTGGTAAAAACTCCAAAAGAGGGAATATGCATGTGCTATTGTACAGTACAGGCACATCCCAGAGGTGTCATACCAAATTGTAGATACCATTCTAAATTTAATTGAGTCTACTGCTTTTACCACTTTCAGTGGTGGTGAACAGTTTCACCTCAAGGTCCATTTAGGAGCTGTTTTTCAGCTTTTGACCATATCACACAGTCAGCATCAGCGGGTAGTTTGCCCTGTTGTCATGATTTAAAGGTTTTAAATTGACACATTTCTAGGCACTTGTTTAAAACAAACTCAAGTCCCATTTTCCCATTTAGCAAGATTTATTTGGGCTGATGTGAAAGCTGTCAATCGAGCCTTGGTGCAAACCAGACAACCTCTCAGTTCTTCCAAGCAGACTCCAGTTCAGTTTGTTTGTGGTGTGAAAGCAAACAAACCAACCACAGGACTTTATGAAAGTAGATTTTGTGATTTTAGTATGAATTTAAACATTAAGCTATTAATAAATCTTCTGCTGATTATGAAATTCCATCTGGGATCCTATAATTGATCAGTATAGGGCCTTGTATATAATTTATTTATGTTAATCTTTTGAATACCATTGAAACATGTATATGTGTTAGCATGGGTTTTTTTGTTTGTTTGTTTTTTTAGTCTATTAGTCAGATCCATCCCTCGCTCCTCCACAGAATCAGCCTCTATGTTCTTTTCACAATGACATAATCAGATAGAAAATGAATTTGGGGTCATGGCAGCCACTTGTTGGCCTCTGGTGTAACTTTCTGCACTCTTTCAGGCTTGAGCCTTATCACGATAAAGCAAAAATGACATGAGGCTGAGAATGCAGGAGCTAAGTGCCCCTCTGGCTGTCTGTCATGATACATGCTATCACTGATCATGATGCAATACCCTGCAAAGTGAGCAACTGCAGCAGATCATTACAGCGGCGGAGTACAGTAAGTACAGTCTCATGGCCTGCAGGATTCTGTCTGTGGGAGTTTAGATCCACAGAACATGATAGCTGCTTCATTTTTTTTTTTACCATTTGCTATGACAATCTACTGACCGGAGTTTCACTTTGACACTGAAAGCATTTAACACAACAGGTATACTCTGCAGCTTTCAGTCAGAGACAACTACATGACAGAGTGAGTCAAACCAATTAGCCACAGTAAAGACGAATGAATGAAGGGCGAGTCATGCATGTTTAAGATAACATCAAGAATGGCACAACAGTATGCTGACTGACAGTGGTGCTGTAAGCAATTTTGGCCAGGGGACTGGGAACATGAGATGAGCGTGATCCCAGCATGTCAATCAGTTATTGGCAGAGGTGAGCAGCATGACAAGGGAAATATTTCTCAGGTGAATATTGGAAGAGAGGTGAAGTTGTGATGGTATTTTTGGGTAATGCTGTGTTATTGGACAGATTCATTTCTCTTGGCATGGACACATCAGCACAGAGGACTGGAGGTACAGAAATACATTGATGGAGACTGTGTCCAAAATAAACTTCAATTGAGTTAATGCCTGTCCATAAAAACTAATGAAACTCTGAAAGATAAGTCAGTTCTTACCAAATGTGCATGGCTCTCATTGATTACATATTATGATCACATATTATAAACAGAATCAGCTTCATAGGTCATGTAGCTGTCAAAGTACTTAAACCAACATTTAACAAAAAATTTGCAGGGAGATACACATATCTACCAAAAAATTCCAGAATTCATATCCCGAGGTCCAATGTGGTTACATTTCAGTTACAAATGCATTTTGGTTCAAATTTTTCGATGCAGGATTTTCCTTAAAAATCTATGCAAAGACTGTATTTATCTGCCAAGACTCAGCCCTCTGCCTGTTTTTTTTTGTTTGTCTGTGTTTAGAATAATTAAAGGGTTGTAGCCCACAGCCAAAAAAAAGTGCGCAGGTAAGGTAGGGACCTAAAAAAAAAAAAAAAAAAAAAGTAGCCATAAGTAGAAGCCAACATATTCTCGTTCCGAGTCATCACATATTGCAGCTTTGTCAACGGACTTCTGCAGCCAAATATTATGTTTAAGGATATGAGTCAGGTAGTGAGGTCACTCACTCACACAGTCTGTTTGTAACTAGTAGTATTCAAGTAAGTATTCAAATAAGTGAATATAATTCAAACTGAGGTCACATCAGTAACCGTGCACACATTTCATCTTGCCAGCTCATACTCACACTTTGGTAATAAAACAGGAATCATTTTGAATTTCTACCAAGGGGACTAAAAGCAAAATGTAGCATTAGTCTTGTTAACTGCCTCTGTAGAGCATTCAAACCACAGGACTGAATCTGAATAGATGTGAATAGATTAGAGTGTCTTTTTTATCCAGCTGAACTTTTGCTTGTGGAGAAATGGGATATTAGAGCCAAGCGAGGGCCACCTTCCATCGCGGATCCATCGTTAAAGAAACCCCTAGCTCCCAAACACACACAAACACGTACATACACTGAGCACTCTGGCAGGATGGAGGTGCTCTTTCCTCCTCACAGCATGGGCAAACAACCCACCTGCGTCTGCTTCACAGTCCGCACGACAGCCTCCCGTCCGGGGAGCTGTTACTCCAGAAAGTGACTTTTCTTTCCGGTCGTTTGTGGGAATAATGGCACACAGAGGCCAATACTCCACAGTGACCGGGGCCTGTTATTCCTAGCAACCGCCTGAGCTGCTCAGGACATTAGTCAGAGTTTTGGATGCCTGTGAAGCGTTGAGCCCAGAGTTCGTCTGGGGGGGGGGGGGGGGGGGGTTTAGTCTTTGCTTTAAGGAATTAAATGCATTTTAAGGTGATTTATTCGCTCAATACCACTTGATTTGTAATGAGCGGCGTCTCAAGGCCATGATTAAAACAAACTTTGTCCTATTGATTGCCTGTTGAAATGTCTGTTCTTTACTCTGTTGTGAAAGCATTTTTATTGCTGTCAATACGTTCTTATGTATAATGTACACACCGAGCAGTCAAGTATTATCAGACCCAGCATTTTCATTACACCTAAAAACAGATATTTCTTTCAGCACACCTTCTATTTTGGCTCCGTATTGACTTTCCAGAAACACTAATTTGCAGGCTGCTGATAACACATGCAGAACCATCATTAGCCTTTCAACAGCACTTCAAGTCAGCCGACAAGCACAATGCGGAGCACCTAACGTTATAATTTATTAAAGTATGTTGTCTCACAGAGCAAGTGCTACTGACAATAAGAATCAGCCTCTTTAAATTTTAACACAGACTGTCTCTTGTGTGGCCTTGTGTGGTTGTTGAAGGTATTTTTGGAAACGTATGTCTGATATATATACCTTCTAGTAACTACTATAGTAACTCGACTATATCTTTAACACTGCTGAGATTAGACCTGCTATTTCCTGGATCTTTGCCTGCAAAATATTTAAAGTGCTGATAGAAACTAACATGGTTCCCAAGGTGAATGAGTATGATTTATGGGATAGGTGTGTTTCATTTATGATGTAGGCGTGTTTAAGGTGTGTGTTGAATATAAACGATTCTGTTGACATATATGTATGCAGCATGCATGCTGAAGTTAAAATGGGAAAGCTTATGGTATATCATTGTTTTGCAAGTCACAATTAAGTTCCAAGTCAAGACTGAGAAGTGCCTAGTCAAGTGTTTAATCAAGACAGGCAGCAGGTTCCATCCTTAATTTTGAGTTTTGAGTCCCTATCAAGTCTTTCATGGATCTTTGCTGCAACTTGATCATCAGGTTTTTCAAATAAAGTGAAAATGCAAAAGTATAGCTAAGCACTAACTTGCTAACTATGTTAATATTAGCCTTGACTTAACTGTTCTATGTGCAACTTTAAATATTGACTCAGGCTGGAAGTTGGTGCATCTCAGCCTTTAATTTTCAACCTGTGTGTTTAACATATCGCAATTCTTTTTTTAGTATGTTTTATTTTTTAAACCTGCCGTCAGTATAGTAGTTCTTTATTGTTATCTCCTGCGACTTGATTGGATGCTGTCCTATTTTTGAAACAAAGTGAAAATGGAGGATTTGGTGTTAAATTGCTGGTGTTGTTAGTAGATCCAGGAAATGAAAGGAAATTAATTTATTTGTGTTACACTATTTAAAAAATATACTTTTGAATCTTTGGGCTTGGAGAGAGGTATCACATATTTTTGTGTCAAAAAGCGCAAGTCCAAATTAAATCTAAGTCATTAGTGTGCTGAAAAGTGTAGTTCTTCAAATTGTCACTTGGGGCTGACTCCAGAAGCCGGTCTAACCCCATAGACACATTTTGAAATGTCCAAATTTACAGCAGAAATAAACGTGTTTAAAATATGGTACCAAAAAAAAAATGTTTTGGTCTCTAAAGCTAATTTCATCATTCATGATAACTGTAATAACTGAATTTTTATATAACACAGCCAATATATTTTTTTAAAGGCTTATAAGGGCAGGTCGCTTACAGGCTGGCAGGCTGTCTGCTGATGGCGTCATCTGCTATTCAGTCAGATCCATTTCTCTCTTTTCCACAGATCCAGCCTTTTCCCCAAATATGGTCACTTCTGGCTCCAAAAAATCAAGATGGCAACAGCCCAAAAGACCAAACTCAAGAATTCAAAATAGTGGTCTACAAACTAATGGTTGATGCCACAAGTCCATTATTTCATACAGTGCTCCATTTGTAATTTTTATTTGGAATATCACAGTTCTTTTTCATATTATGTTTTTTCTGTCTGGATGAGTTTGCCTGGACTTGAGACCAAGTCATATGACTTGAGTCCATACCTCTGCAGTATATATACATATATACATTTATATGTATATGATTGCATATACAAACACATACAATGGGCAAATGTGCACAACAGCTGCAGTTATCCTAAAATTCATCCCACAAAAATGAGGAGGATTTAAGTTTGATTTGAATAATTTCCTGTATGAATACCTTTCTCATAATAAAGACATTAATCATCTCTATCAGGATGCAATTTGGACCGTTGGGCGGTATGGAGGAGCTGAGCATGTGTATGTGTCACAAGAGTTCATGAAAGTACAGTGAGTTTAAAAAGAAGCCATGAACTCAATCCATCATACTTGTCTTCAGCACTGATAAGCAACGCAGAGCACCCTCGGCGACATTTATCATCATCGTTGTTTGTAACATTTGTACTTGAAAATTCTTCCACAGTGATTTCAGTCACAGCGTAACTTGATTCATGCGTTATACACTGTAGTTGCCTGTGTGGAGCCGAGTGAGGGGCTTCAGTGGCAGAGGCTGTCCTTAGCAGTAAGCCCTGGGGAGAAGGGTTTACAATTGATTTACAGTCTGTTTGACCCCATTAGGCCCATGAGCACCTTTGTATCCACAGCTCTGGGGAATGTGTGTGTGTCAGACTGTATATGTGTGTTTATGTATTGCAGAAAGATAGAATGAAAGAAAGAGAGGAAGGGATGGGGATGGGGGTGGGGGGGATGATACAGGAGGCTTCCAAGGCCACTGCAGAGCACGGTTCTGAGCATTGCATCAGGCCCATGTTTATTTCATAAACACTCTCCCCAGCTGTCAGTCTGGGAGAGATAGTGTGTACGCTCTCCATCTCCCCCCTCAGCTACCCACCGGGGTAAATAAGCAGCAACACACCTGCAAAACTGGTGTCCTCACATGAAATGGGAAAGCTTGCCTAATAATAAACAGCTACTTCAAGTTGAAGCTGGGGTTAGAATATGATATCAGATTTTCCTTTAACTCTTAACTCACTCTTTAACATCTTGCTCAACTGTTTGGTAGAGCACATTTTGCGTTGTTATAGCTTAATGAAACATGTGTTGAACTGAACTTAACCTGACTAAGCCATCTCTACCATCTGTTTTTGGTAAAGGTAGTAAAGATAAGCTAATGAAATTAAAATGGATTTTTCGCTAACATATAAATGGACTTTGATCATTCATTGTTGTAAAATAATAAATGTAATGTTATTCATTATATATATGGTAAAATCATTTTGTAAGTATGATTTTTCCACTGTCTAAAACCATGTTTTAGTAAACAATTAAATTGGCCTTTTTGTTAAAAGTAGTGTTGAATGTAATTTTATTCCATTAGATATTTGGTGAAAGAAATTCTATCAATTTGATTTTCTGTCACCATTTCTGAGACCTTTTCAAAGTACTGTAATGGTAAATGTGCATGGGAATATTAGTACAATTATTACCAATAATTCCATGGTCACAAATTGATATGTTGGTTTGTAAACAAATTACAAGCATTATAAGAGTAAATGATTTGTAATTATTTGTTTTACCATTTCTATGAACTGCCATCTCAAGGCCGACACAAAGTGATTTTTGTTATCATGTCCCTTAGGAAATAAATAAATAATGCAAAGAAAAGAAATTCCTTTGCTTTTTTCATGCAGTGCACTTTTAAAGTAAATCATAATTTCCGATATTTGAAATGCAGCCAAAGATGTGTTATTGGAGCCAAAGAGGTCGGCGCTCATGTCCAGATGAAGGGTCAAAGAGGCACATTAGCCCTAATATAACAGCTAAACATCAATCAACAGGGCTATACTTCACCCTGCTCTCCTTGGTATCTGGTGATGAGAGATGTACGACTGGGGCGGATATAGAGGTCTAAAAGGCCCCCTGTCCCCTGGGTCCCACCACCCTCTGCACTCATGTGGAAAAACTCCAAAAAACAAATGCTTGAATCTCTGCCCCGAGGCCATAAAACCTATTGACTGTGCATCTCTCTGATTTTATTCAGAGCAAGCTGTTCATTCATACCACTGCTACAAGTGTTATTATGACATATCTGCCTTTTGCACAGTGTATGTGTGTAACTTAGACTGAGCTGGTTCTCCACACTGCCTGCTGGTCTTATGTAAATAGAGCTGTCAGCCACTTGTTATGGCCGGGCTGGGAGTCATCAGGAGGCCCTGGCAGCCACTGGGTCCCTGGCCTCCGTGTGATTCATAGCCGGTCGGGGTGGGGGTAGAGGGGGGAAGTTCAAGTCTGCCCAAATCCAAACACTTAAAGAAAGGAGGGGGATGTGGAACAGAGGAAGGCGGGAAGAAAGGAAAATATTGTGGTGGTGCACGTGTTAGGGAGAGGGGGATGGAGTGGTGAAAGATGATGGAGTGAGGAGACACTTTGGGTGGATTGGCAGTTTGTAAGGAGACAAGTGCTGCAGAGGAGTTCGGGTACACTGAGCTTAAGATGAACTCGATGAGTTTGGATTTCCCTGGCTGTCTCCCCTCCTCTCCCACTCAGTCACTGTCACTCCAATCATCATGGCGGTTTATCCTTACTGCACTATTGGCCTCATTATTTTCTCTTCCTGCATTTCTCCCTTCTCTTGCCTCTCCCTCCTCCCTCCTTACTCGCCACATTGATTGGCATGAACCAATTTCTAAAACTTTAATTTCCACTAAACCCCAAGGAACACATTGCCTCCAACTATTCTTATGTTTGACTCAAACTTGTAGTGCAGTGAGGACTCATAATGATACAGAGGCATGGGATCCACGGCAGTATTTGAATATTATAAACATTAGCTCGAGGTGAATTTGGGCTCCATTGCTGAACATCGCCTTAATTGCTCCATAGCTGAATTTTTACTTTCTGGGACCTAAATTATGAACTACCAGACCCAGCAAATTAATAAATAATGAACTGCTGGATTAAAATAATTGAGTATCCAGAATTCTATACTGGCAGTATCTCCAGGCAGCAGTGGTATTGTATTTAACTTCCATCAATTTTCTAGTTAAAGCATGGGTCTTACTGAGTGTTATTATGTATGACCACATATAATTTTCACAGGAACTGTACAATTGTACATTGATATCGACACGGCTATATATTTTACACCAACCATGTCTGCTACTTATACACTAATAATTTGTCCTGTGGTTAGGAAGGAATGTAATTACTGCTTAGACTATGTTCCCAGGCAACATTTTCACCAATCCAGAAGTGTGACTTCCTTTCTGTGACATCTGCACAGAAGTCACAGAAAGGACAGTGACACCAAAGAGTCAGATGCATGTTCTGCCTTGTTGTTAGATTTAGGTTACTAAAACACTTGGTTTAATCTGTACAGAGCAATATTTTCATACTCAATGCATCACAAAAAATAAAAATCTTATGAAACATTTGTGCACTACAATGATAAGTTAGCAGTTAGGTGGTAAACATAGTGGTTTTTTTAGCAGCCATAAAAGACAAATATACCAGAGTTGGTAGAGACCAAAAACAGAGCTAAAAGAGAGTCGATATCGGTCTGACATGTCTTTGGTGGATGAAAACAAAACTCCGAATGTATGCTAATGTTGCTCTTTGTCTAACTGATTTGTAAATATTTGTTTTAGAAATGTGATGAGATATAATTGTGTGAATGTGTTGCTTGTCGGGGTGCCCCCAAGTTGGAAAAAGAAAAACAACAACAGAAAAAGTCAATTATTGCAACTTTAAAGTTTCAGTAAAATAGTAATTTGCAGATTTGACTAATATACACATAAAAGGTTTCCTGTAATGTTGATTCAAAACATATTCCAGAAACCTTTTTTTTTTCTTAGTCTAATCATAGGGTTCTGTACCTTAATTCCACCTGTATGGACAGAGTCATTTTTAAGAGGGACACTGCAATTCAGATTGTATGGGTTAGCAGGGCATGATTCTTAACATTGACGTGGCTGAGCCAGCGGCTAACAGTTAATGGTGCTAACTTCATAAACAGTGCTTAACAACAGCAACAGTGCTGACAGAGCTAACAGTGTTATCCAGGAGAAAACTAGAGTTTAGTTGCTATGTTTCCACTGTGGCGCCATTCCATTATCACTGAGTGCATTGTAAAGTGGCAGTGATGAGCTAGCCGGTGGGATACACACATGCACTAACATGCATGTGCGGGCAACGAACTACAGATAAGCTTGGGTTCCAAGACGCACAAACACAAGAAGCCTAACTTCATTCTCTGCTCAAGATGCCATTACATCACTACACCTTTACAGATAATAATGGATCACACTTGTATGTGCTCCATAGAGCTTCCCTCAGCTCTATGGAGCATTTGAGCATTTTTCAGGCCATTTGTTTTGGTTTCACAGCCAAAAAAGTAGGTTTTGTTTCACCATTCTGCCTCGTTGCCTCATTTCCAGCAGCAGCAGTTAACTATTCAACTAGCTTTGTTAGCCATTAGCTTGTGAATAGCACAGAGCACTTAGCAAGCAAAAAATCATATTATATTATAATGCTAATGTTGCTCCATGACCATAGGCACCTTGATACTACTTTAGGAGTTTTTTGCCACCCTTCACAAGAAGCCACGGTATCATGCATTCAGCACCTCTCATCAATGGACAGTGACAAATAGTAAATGGAATGCCCTTTTAATGAGTAATGCAACTCACAAGACTCTGGGTGACTTTCTAGCCAAAGCTGTCATATAAAACTGCACTTCAGTGTTTGTGGGCTGTAGTAGCTACCAAAGCAAGTTAAAAATACTTTAACTTCTGTTTAACAGAGACTTTAGGCCCCAGTAAGCCTGTGCATTAACTTTTTGCTTCATACTTCACGCAAGGTCTGTGAATGTTGAGTCTAAATCATATTTAAATTAGCTGCAGAAAACACCATCAATATTGAAATACCCACAACTATAGAACATCCCCTCACTCATTATGTACTTGGGTGTACTTGGTTTACTTTTCTAACTGCTAATCAGGATACGCATAATTACAGCGAGATTGTTTAGCATTTTGAATAAGACCTTCCACTGGTGCTTGAAGCGAGAGAAAATGTATGTGTCTGCCTTGACCTTGACTCATTATCATTTTCATACAACAGCTCTGATGGCTATCAGCATTTCAATTATATCTTTGTGAATATTCAATTTGGCATGATGGTCAAAACAACCCGCTTTATCTTGCCTCAGATAGAATTAAGTCTCCAAACCAGCTCTCAGAAACTCCACTGTTGCTCATTATTCCCCATGATGATAAAATAAAACTTCATGCCACAGTGTGTGTGTATGTGTGTGTGTGTGTGTGGGCGGGTGGAGATACCAGATACCGCTTAAATTGATTCTTCTGCCAATTGATTCATCTCATGCTGAAATGAAGACGGTGATAATCTCTCAGTCTCTCCAATTGAGCTTTTTTGATGGTGTGTGACTGAACGCTGCAATACAAGACTGCTGCTCATTGATTGGAATACAGAGTGCACATTAAGTCTGAACTGACGCTACATATGAGTTCAAAGAGCGATGAATGTGCAGAAGAAGGGCTTTATCAGGCGTGTGTTGAAGTGTTGTTGGGCTGATAACTGCATCAGATACTCTGTTGTCATCCCACCTCTGTAGAGGCTGCGATTCTGCAGCTGAAAATAAGCATGAAGATGTCAGATGTGGCCTTGAAGAAGTTTGCTGATGTGATAAAAACAAGGCCTTGGGGGAAAATTCACAACATTAATAATCACATTAGAATATGAGTGGTACATGTCAGCAGAGTCTCTGGAGATTGCAGCTGTTTTTTAAGGTGTATTTATTTGTTTTCCTCTTTCTCTTTTGGAGACTCACCACCTTGACTATTTCCACTGTCTCCTTCAGATCAGCCTTATACAGCAGTGGAATAAATTTGGATTAATTGCAGCCCCGGTGCCAGCCAGCTCCGCTCAGCTCGCCGACTGCTGGGATGCGAGCAGAGAAATCATCTGCCACCTCTTCCCCACACTGTATATCCCTTGTCATTGCACCGCAGAAGTCTTGCCCGCTAAAACAGAGGTAATTAAATCTCCCCGCTCTCATTAAAAATACAGCTGTCTACCACCGAGCACCACGGCACCACTAAGCGAATGTAAATTTTCATTTCATGGTGCTGAGAGAGAGGGAGGCTGTTCTTCGGCAGCCACCGTGCCCCTGCCAGCGCTGTGCAGAATAACTGCTCCCCTTAAATAACTGTCCTTTTGTTTCCTGCGGAATTACATAGGGAAATGGCCCGTGTGTTATATAATTTGCGGATTAGGTGCAGTCATGGGTCTCTCGGTGCCTGCTGGGAACAGTGCAGTTATTCAGGTGTCTTTTTTTTTTTTTTTTTTTTTTTAAGGGAAAAGGTATATGGTAGGATTCAGAGATGTTAACTGATTTTTAATTGGCTTTTCCTATTAAAAAGCTCAGATGCTCCTCCAAGATTAACACTGGGAAACTTCTGCGAGGTTAACCACTAGTTGACATGCCATGCACATTTCCTCTCCATTAAGAAGAAGAATGGTTTTGCTGATTTATAAAGATTGGACTAAATTAAATACTGTCTGCCCTGCGGAAGTGTGATGCACTTGGTGAGGGAGGAAGTCAGGCACTTGGATTGACTGAACTTTAATGATGAATACTCTTTATGAGGCTCCACACAGCTGGTGTAGTTAGAATACTAAGCATAAGAAACTTGGAGCATGGAGCCAAGACACAAGACTCATCATGCAAACAGGAATATGGACATAATTTAATTTGATAATTCTTTCTATATTAGATAACAGTATAAAGACCAAGCAATAGACTGACATTGAGAGACAAATGTCATGCACACCTTGGAACTGAAAATAATAGATTTCAAACAAGAACATTCAGATTTCCTGGAGCAAAAATGTTCTGAAAGTCATCAAGAGCAACACACTGTTATTGCATGGCTAGTTGTAAACACGTTAAAACAACCTATGTTTGTGTTTTCCTGAAAATGATTTCTTTTGACTACAACGGACTAATGCTACACCTCCACCTTTGCGTCGGAGGCAACAGTTATTATTCTCACAGAGCTAAAAGTTGCAAGAGAGAAAAAAGTTTGGGTGGACTGTCTGACTTCAAAACTATCACTGCTGTTAGCATCCTATCTCCTACCAACTGTCAAAGTTGGTGGTCTTGGTTGGAAGACACCAACACTGACAACAGGTAAGACAGATTGTGAAAATATGGTGGTCATGGTTAGAGGCAACCATCTTTTCCCAAACTTAAAGGTATAATCTTTAAGGTTGTCATGACATAAAACTAGTGATAGCTGTTCAATGTACAGTATATACCTCTGGTAGTTTTTATTATCAGTGGTTGGTCCGCCATTTCTGTGCTGGATTAAATTTGTCTACCTACACATTAGGGATTCACAGGAAATGGTGCATGCATTTAATCCACTATTCCTGTCTTTATTTGATCTAAATGATATCAAATGTAATGATTACTGTCCACTCCACTAAAGCTAAATCACAGCTATGTTAAGTGTCTTCTAATGAAGAGATAATCAAAGTTAAGTTAATTCAAGTGTTTTAGTTGCCTAATTAAAGGTTCAGTATGAATTAGAGACATTTATTGGCAGAAATACTCAGAACTATGTTTTCATTGGTTTATAATGACCTGAAAATATGAATTATGAATGAGCCATTTATGTCTACATACAGAGTGGGTCCTCTCCCACAGAGTCCGTCAGGTTGTTTCTACACAAGTGCAAAATGGACAAATCAAGTTGTAGAACCTTACAGCTAGATGCCACTAAATCCTTCAAAGTGGACCTTTAAGCCTAATTTATTTCCTATAACCAAAATCTTTTCCTGACTATAACCTAAATGTTGGACCTCAAAAGTCAATGTCAAATGTAATCTGGGTTTTACAGAATCAGCCAATATGATCTGTCTGGCAATAGGGTTGGGAAAAAAAGGGTTGGACAAACAATGTGTCCCAACCAGGTCATAGTGCCATTTCAGAAATTTCAGATTTTGTATTTAAGATATGAGGACTAAATTCCCAATCTTTACCAAACATGTGTTTTTGAAATCACATTTTTAATGAGATACTTTGGCAGGTTTTTTTTTTTGTTTGTTTTTTTCATTATGACTGACAAGAAATTGATGAGAAAATTCACTGGCTCCATTGTCAAAAAAAAAACAACTCCAAGTCTGAAATGCATCTTGAAGAGTCTGTGAATGTATTCACTTGGCTCCGGGTAGATTTAAGAGCGCATGAAAAATTCTAAGTACAGCACAGGAAAACATGCACAAACGCGGTGAATGACAGTTATGCATAGGCAAGGAGTAACAGTCAGGACCTTTTCCCACGAGTGCTACGGTTCATAAGGGAATAAGATTATTACTGCATGAAGCCACTATGGTCAAATAAGGAGATTTCATTGCCTATCGCTGGCATTGAGTCAGAAACAGAGATGCTGAGAGTTGCTGAGCTCTTGCGGTACATTTTGAGATTTCATTTCACTTTCATGGCAGGGGCATGGGGTCTGAAAATGTGCCTACCCCCTCTGTCAATCATCCAGGCAAACACACCGAAGCAGATCTATAATTCAACTACAGGGGAGCTCATAAAATTCATAGGGGCCAGTGTTTTCTTCTCTTTTTTTCTCTCCTTTTTTTTTATTTTTGGCTTCTTTCCACCTCAGTGCTGAACCCTGTTGCATTTACTCTTTAATTTCACAGCCAAAACTTGCACCTGGCATCTTGACCACCCAGCTCTACCCTCTCTTAGACAGGAGAGGAGCAAAGGTTGAAGCACCCACATGCCACAATTCAATTATCTCACTGACTTACAGACAGGGAGAATAAATAAAGAGCAAATGGAGAGAAAGTGTTCACTCAGCTGTCCTCAATTTGTCCAGTCCAGTTTCCACTAATTTTAAAGCACAAGTAGGCGTTCCAAAAACATCATGTCCTTCAACAGATTTCCGTGTTTAAAGCTGTCAGCAGGCTCCCATGATAAATCATCAAGTGTTGATGGTGGTGCCCGGGTGTTCGACATGCTAAAAGACGTTTTAACTTAAAAGGACGATGCACACTGTGTAAGCAAAGTCAAATATAAAGGAGGATCAGCATAAGACAATGTAGATTTTCACAAGTGCAAAAGCAGACTCTTCCTCAGGTGACTCATAACTGTCGAGTGTCAGCATTTTTAAGACGCGATGCAAAACAGGAAATGAAGCAGAACATTATGTCAGCGGTTTATAGGTGTCAGCATTTGGATAAATATCAATTGAAGTTGGGGAGTATTAACAAGAAGCCAACTTTTTTTCTCATTTCTTTTTCCCTGAACTGTACTTTTTTTTCTGTGAGTATGAAGAACTTTTTTCCTGCTTGGTTTTCATCAGGGTTGTGCTGGTTAGGTGAGACACAACACCACGGCCACACACTTTGCTTTCTAAACAGCACTGCGGAGCGTATAACATGGAGAGCTCCCAGCTAAATTACAGGAATATGTCTCCAAGTACCTACCACAGACAAGTTATTTTTAAGGCCCGAGACCAATGTTCTAATGTCATTGTACTCAACCATAACACCAAAGCAGCCACCAACGAGGGCTCTGGAACAAGCTGGAAAGCTCTGCCTTGCAATGATGTTAAACAAGCTGCATACGACATTCAGTGCTTTATATGACATTTAGAGCAACAAACAACTATTTGCTATGTAAAGACATAGTGGAGTAATGGCATCCTCAGCAGACAATGAAGTCACTCTATCTCTGTATGTGTTGCCATTCTAAGGCCTCTGTTTTGTATTGTAATATATCGTGTATGTTATTGCATATTGAGTCCCTCCATATCAGGTATATCCCATTGGCTAGCTAATCATAGCTGCTATGCACTGCTCGCTCTCAAACACTGGTTATTGCTGATAATAGAAAGGTGTTGTTGCAAAAGCGTAGCACCCACCCTCCATGGTTACAGGGGCATGCTGAAAGAGTAGCCTGGGGTGGCATGTGCCACCCCTGAAATCTGATTGTCCACCCCAGGTGCCACCCCATTATGATTGGCTATCTGCCCAGTTAGTTTGACACGTAAACTGAATTTTTCGTTCATAGGTACAATTCAGTCTTAGACCTGAGAGTCAGTAATGTGCCAAAGTAGTGTCTAGCCTGACTAATTTAAATATACAAAAAAATTGATACAACTATTATTAAGTTTGCCCACACTTATTTATTTTATATTTGTTGGCAGATAATTATGTCAGGGCTGTCTTGGCTCAAACATTATATGGAAAATGTTTAGAATTTATGTTACCATCCACACTGTGTATTTATAAAATGTAACTTATTTTTTTAGGGTAATCAATGCTGAATGAGTCGCATGTGAGTATTTGAGTACTGATCCAACAGATCCTTTAACAGGGCTTTCCGACTCAGGTGCCTAACTTCAGATCCCTGGCTCCTGTTCGTAGGTCACATCTACATAGTCTGATCAGAAACACTGATCCGTGCCCTCACTTTGTGTTAAGTGACAAAGCATCTGCGTTTTCAAAACCTGAAGCCGTGGGAGTCGACTCAACTTGTGTGCTGATGTAGTCGGGTGCTAGCTAGCCAGGCGTCTGCAGATATCAGGCTGATGTCAAGAAACAAACAGCAGGAGGAGATAAATTAGTGGACGGACTTCCGCTCTATCTGTGCTGATTAATTATTAAACTGGATATCTGTGCTCTACTTAGTTTAAAGCACTTGGCACCAACAGTCCATAACTGAATGGGATAACCAGTATTTTTTAAGATATGCATAATAATGACATTTCAATTATGTTTTTGTTTCTGTGTATTTTGCAGAGGGTTTTTTGCCATAATGTCCAGCCCCAGCTCTACTTTACTTTGAATACAAATACTTAGTAAAATACTAATTAAAATTGCCTGCTTGCTGTTCTGATGACAGCTTTCCCAGCTGAGATAGAAATTATAACAATGGGAATTTTAATTTTAAACAGACTGCAACTGCATGGCCACAGATCAAAATAATTACATTCAGAACTGCACATGAATGTGGTATGAATCACATTATAAGAACAAATTTTAAGAGTTGCTTTTCTCAGTTTGTTAATACTTCCATCCGTCAGTCATCTATACCCACTAATTAGGTGCAGTGTCACGGGGATCTGAGCCTATCCCAGCTCACATTGGGCAAGAGAGGAGTACATCAAAGTCGTCAGGGGTCAGACTGTTCTTATATGCTGTTTGTACATTTTCCAAGAAAAAGTAATGCACCAAATTTCATACATATTCAACAAAACTAGTCACTAATTTGTGTAAAACCCACATATTTCGGAAGGCTGCAATCATGTGACCAGTGCATGCTAGTAAAGAAGGAAGCGGTCTGAGCGGTTCAATTGGGAGAAAGGTTGAGACATTGGATGGGTCACAAAACACCAGCCTGTTGTCATTCTGAAATAAATAAATACTGCCACTTTGACAGTGCTATTGGCATAAGATCCTAATGCCAAAAGCTACCTTTTGCATCCGCATGATACGCCACCGGACATGGATAGCTGAGAACATGGCCAGAATCATTTGTGGTGTTATTATACGCCACTTGACATTTGGACAGCGCCTGCCGTGACAGCATGATGTTTGTGGTCAGTGTCATATGAGAATGTGGTCAGTTGGAACCTGTTGCATCCACATCATACGCCAGTGGATAGTGTCATACTGAAACACTGTCAGTAACAATGAATATAATGAGTACAGAGGTCCCTGTAGGGCAGGGGGGAGGGGCAGTGAATCGGTCCAACAAACCCCGGACTCTCATGCAGGAGTCCGTTGCTTGCTTCCCGTCTGGATGTGATGGGGTTTTTTCTACACCTTACCATGTGCCTCTTTTGCCAAAAACCTAACTACCCATACCCTTGTTGTCTAATCCTGACCATCCATGGTAGCATGTGCATTTGTTGACGTCCTGGCATCATGATAGCGGAATCCCGGAATGTGAGTAGTAGACACAGAAGGATACGTGTAATATTTAGATGTGGAGTCCACTGCAAAGCAACAGTATATGACAACTTGGGATGAGAACATGTTGACCTAACCGCAGTAATTTAATTTTCCTCAACCTAACCTCCACAACTTTGTTAACAACCCAACTTTAACTTTATATTAACTTTATATTAAAATTATATACAGTCCTTGGGGACTAATTTGTAGGATATCAAATGAACTGCTGTATGAGAAAATGTTGAAGGGGTAACATATAGTCTAGACATATAGACAACCACTCATGGGCAATTTAGACTTTCCAACTCAAGTGACAGACCTACACTAAAGAAAGGTCCTAAAATGACCCTTGCAAGCCCCGAGATGGTTGGGAGATTTAACGTGAGGCAACAGTGTTACCTGCTGCACCACTGTGCTGCATTCCATATTTTTAATATCGGAGAGTAAAAATGTGAACTGGGGCACTTGCACAACCATCCAATATTCTTGCTAATCAAAGGAGTTCAAGTCCTGTACTGAACAAGCAGGAGGGTCCCATGCAGGTACATACAACCTTATTCATTATGCATTTCATCACATCAGAGAGCAGCTTTGTCAGATGTGGGTCTACAAGGCCTTTTTTGTGGATGTGTGGCTGGCTGCCGTACATAAAGCCCTGGAACATAAGCAGCAAGTTGCTTTATGTCTTGCATATTGGTTGCGGTAGATCCCATATTTTTACATGACATGCGCAATTGCCCTTCAATTACCATTGTGAGGGCATGATGATATCTAGGCATTATACACTCCGCTGAGGCGCCGGCGAATCGTGTGAGCATCAATGTTTGATGATGGAGCACTTTGATTAATCAGTGGAGACTAGTGGGGAGACTCCCCGGCAGTAAAGAGTATCCAGGGAGGCATCTTGAAAGGCAAGTGGTTTCACTTCAATGCCCCCGACTTCCGTCTAAAAAGAAGGCAGGAAAGGGACAATCAGCACTTTATCTCCCTTTCAGACCTGGCTTCCGCTTGGAGAAGAGAAAAGCAGGTGCCAGGTGTTCAGAAAGCCAGAGCGATATGGACGTGACGCTCTGGAGCTGACCCTGCTGAACTCTGTCTTTATGAAAAGCCCCAGAAAGTCTCCTTTATGATCACAGCGCTCAGAGAGAGGCGATGGGGGTGAGTTCTTTGAAGGCCCTGTCAGTCTGCTGCTGTCGGATGCTCGCAGGTACGTTTTCATAATAATTCCCTAATTCAAAAAGCAGACCATATTGAGAGGTTGTCACCACAAATTATTTTGCTGAGGTATGCACTTAACTTGTGTCAACTCTATTGTTTTTTCTCCATGAAACTGTCACTAATTTTGCTCTATGAAAGATCAGAAAGTGTCATGTTTCGGCTGCTTTAAGTTTTTTGTTTCTTTTTGTCTGCTGTTCCTTTGTTTTGTTTTTTTTTTTTAAACTCTCCTTTCTCACACATGCAAAATGCCACGACTCCAGGCTATATATCACTCCTCAAGGTGGACGTTTTCAACATGTGGAAGCTGAGTTTGGTTTTCTCCCTTTTTTTCATTCCCGTGCAGTTTCAAAGAAAAACAGCCCAGTGTTTGAACAAGCGAAAACAAGTGGCTGTACTTTGGCAAACCAAGTAATCTCGGAACGTATTTATCCAAACAAAGCTCGGTCCAATACCATCCCACTGTGGCTTCCCAATGGTTTCTGCATCATCCACCTCGAGCCCTACAATAACACTGGGAGCCTCGGGGCTATTTTCAGATTTCCCAGATTTCCTTGCAGGGATACAACACTTAGTGGTTGAGCGCAGTCTTTCTCACTCAGCTGTGTTTGTTTGTGCAGGTAACATCTGCTCTGAGTTTGGTGTCTGATAGCTAAGATTAGATATGGAATATACAGTAAATTTGTAGTTTTGACCCACTGCAGATTTCTGTTTATGGACAAAAGAAACAAACTAAACTAAATTGTGCAAGAGGCAGCCAATGAGTAACTGCTGACACGTGAGCAGGAGACTTTTCATACTTTTTCTTTCTGATTTTATGTGATTGGCATTAATTACTGTGATTTTACATTTACTGCAAATAATCACAGCAATGTTATATTCCTAATTTTGTCTGTTCATTTTATACAGTTTTTAAGGGGTGTCACAACTTCTTAGGTTGAACAAAAAAGAGGGAGACAGGTGGGTAAAATTAACCAATAAAATGATTTATTAACTAAAATTACTCAAAACAATTCAAACAAGCTTCACAAATAAGTAGAAGAAATCTGTACTTAGTACTTTAGGCAGTGGATGAGTTAAATGTGCTATAGTGGTGTTGTGCTGCAAAAACAATGAGGGCAAAGATGTGGTGAGGAGGACTGCCAGTTACAGACTGACTGCTGCTCTTCTTATGTGCATGAGGCACACCTGGCCCAGGTGTGTCACATGATGCTGATTGGGGCTCATCAACCCCGCTGCCCTAGAATGACACAACAATCAGTACAAGCAGAGGAAACGAGCAGAGGAACATTCAGCAGAGTGGCCATCACAGGAGGATTTTACATGTCAACATTATAGGGAGGGGTTATATTGAAGGGTTTGTATAGACTAAAAAAAATTAGATGCAATGTGTTCATTATGGAGCTTCAGATATTAGTTGCCTTATCAGATATGAAGAACAATGTGCACTCAAACACCTGGTCACCTGCAGGGAGCCAATGATTCTCCTTTAGAGCAGGTTTTAAAAATAACTGCTGTCAAGCCGGACACCACTAATATCTTTGTGGTCAAATCAGCTGACACTACATTTGTAGAGCATTCTTATGTTGACACTCATGGTAAATGCATTTGAACAGCTCAGATGGAGCTGACAAGAGCAGCTAGAGACGGACTTGGTGAAGTCAGCAGAAGGATACATATAACCCAGGATTTTTCATGAAGGAGAAAACTTTGCAACAAGTGTTTCCTTTTTGAATTCCTTATGATATCAAACTAGCTGTTTGGAGCATTAAAATAAGATTTTGTAACTCTTTTACAAGAGCTCTATCTACAATATATATTTGTCAAGACAGACAAAATGAAATACAAATACTCTAGAATGCAGGATATTTGTTCTGTAAGTTTTTTTAATTTTTACCACTTACACACAAAAAAAAAAAAAACAACCTCTAGTCAGCACTTTATGGTTGTAAGCCTTGGTAAACCAGTCAAGTTGCATGCACACTTTACATCCATGTTCATGAAACATGTATGCTTTACACATACACATCCCTCCAGTAACACAGTCAGCAAAGTTTAAAGATGCACCAAAGATTAGTGTCACCAAATCAGTATCTGATCTAATGTTTCCCCTTCTGCTCTGAGCTTTTAAATACATCACTTAATCATGATATCCTATTAAGATATTTATGTGATAGTGTATGAATTCTTGAGATATGGCCAAAATCTCGTTTTGTGGGGTAACACTGACCTTTGATCACCAAAATCTAATCAGTTCATCATTGAGTCAAGTGGACTCTTGGGCCAAATTAGGAGAAATTCCCACAAGATGTTCCTGAGATATCGTGTTCACGAGAATGGGACAGACAGACGAACCAAACAGCACAGCTTGCGTGGAGGCATTTGAATAAAAAAGGCTTCTTTTTTTAAAAAAGGACCTTTTTTGGTAGAATTTATTATCATACTGCAGCCCACATAATACGCACACACACTGAGCAAGTGAAGCTATATAGCAGAGTTTCAGGAGCAGGACCACACCTCTACCGCACCTCAACCGCGCCTCTTCCGGTTTAAATATCCTCCTAACTCGATCTCCCCCTTTCGTTCCCGTTATTCTGCACCCCTCCCCCCCTCCCTCAATCTCTTTCCTTTTCCTCCTTCTCTCCGTAGGGTCCTAGGGGGTCTGTCGTGCCCAGGAGCCCACCATAGCTTCCCCACACCGCACTCAACCATCCATTCCAATAATTCACCATCAATGTTTATACCAAATCTACATTCACGTCAATAAATTGTTAAAATGAATTCCTATTGAGGTGTGGTCCTTGCTAGTGAAGTCAGGGATATAGAGGGTACTGTTAACTTGAATATTACTTGACTTGTAAGTGCAATAAAACCTTCTCTAGATAAAAAAGCCAATACTTTACTCTTGTTGAAAGGTTAGATCGAAAAACAAGTAAAAAGGCAATATATTTATCAGCTCTTTCTGCAGTCTCTCATCCATGCAGTCTGCTATGTTTTACACAACCACAGCATGAAAGTTTTACAGATTTGGTCAGAAGAAGCGGTTACCGCAGTTGAAGCTGTGGTTGGAAGACATAATATTATTTATTGTTAAAAACACTTTAAAGGATGAGTTGGCTTTCAGATGAGGTAAAAGACACACAAAGATGCCTAGAACTTAAAAATCTATGTTATTCATTGGTTATATTATATAAAATTGATTCACTATATTGAATGCAGATAATAGCAACAACTGCCACAGGGCTGGCCCTCAGAAGAGTCAGTTTATTAATCCGGGAAATAGTCAAATGCAAAAATTGTGTGCCAGGGTATCATGAAGAAATAAAACATTTCAAAAACACGATACCAATCTGTTTTGACTTGCTTTCACCTAGCTATTAAATGCAAATGCATCAATGTTGATTCTTGTGAACCTGCACTCATGATCAATTATCAAAATTAAAGCTCTAGGAAAACACTTCTACACTGATGATACAGCCGGGTTTGGGCCGATGCTGGGCCAGGTCATTTTGGCAACCTGGGTTCTTGTGGAGCTCAAAGCTGCAGTGTTGTGAGCTCATATCGGGTTGTGGGATGAAGTAAGAGGACAAAAGCAAAACTTTTCAGTAAGAGGTAATCAAGTTATACATTTGTAACCCTGATATCTCCAAATGACAGAAAACAATTTCCAAGCAAAAGCCATGTACAGTACTGACACACAAAAACAGATAATATGAGCAAAAGCTGATTTCAGAGCAAGCTTTCATCTTGTACTTAGATTAATTACGCATTTCATCATGCTTTAATTAAATCTGTTTTTGTTTCTTTGATTATTTTATGTTTTTGCTTAAAATATGGTAATATTCTCGAAAGTCTGTTACAATCACCTGCTGAAGCTTTAAAACTCTGCTATTCTTCTTATTCTTTGCCCTGCATTGAGGAGAGGGAGAGGCAGTCTCTATCGAACCCCTTACAAAACCTGAAATGAGAGCCCGTTGCTCTGTCAAGGCGTCATCACCCAGGTGTGCCAACAAAAGCTCCCGCAGATCCAACCAGTGACCCCTGGGAAAGGTCATGTAAGACTCCAATCTAAATTCCTGTCTGACAAAACCCTTAAAAAGCTGTCTGAAAAGGCTGTCTGTCCACAATGCAGCGTCCCGAAAAGGCTATTCAGCCAGCGAGGCTTCAATTGAGACATTTGGAATGTGTCGTTCCTTTTGGAAAAAGGTGGAGCTCTGGATTAAAGTTTCTAAATTAAGTGCGGTTTATAACTACTGTAGGTAGCTAACTGGCTTCGCTAACTGGCTTTGCATGGCGCAACCGCCAAGGCCTCAGCGCAGGGCTGCCAGAGAAAGCCCCGAGGAGGGGTATTATTCTGGCCTACATTCTGGCTCAGAGGTGCCCACAGCCTGTCCCTCGCAATTATTCAAAGTGTGACTGTGTGGTAGGGTTTGGTATCAGTGAAATGCAGACTCCTTTCTCGTTGCCCTTGTCCCTCTCACATCCACCCAGCCGCTCTCTCTCTCTCTCTCTCTCTCCATCTCTCTCTCTCTCTCTCTCTCTCTCCCCATCTCTTTTGCCCTCAGCAGTTTCACCACATGCAGAATGGAAGAGCTAGCCAGAAGGTGTTTCAAGGGCTTGAGCCCTTTCAGCCTTTGACAACCATGGCTGTGCAAATGCAGAGCTGTGACCTTGGCAACAGCTCTTATCCCGCTCCATTTCAACCCACGGGAGGAGGGGACGTTGCTCCTGATCTACGCTCTCGCTTACTGTGTGCATCGCACTCACAGTTTAATATCTCAAATGAAAGCTTAAGATTCTAAGAGGTGCGAAAGATAACAACATCCCATAAGACATCACTGTTCTTTGATTGAAGTTTGAGAAAATTAGGGATGAGAGTGATTGTGAGCTGAGCAGTGAGTTTTGACAGGATTCTTAGCTAAAATGTGAAGCCTGTTGTACACTTTGACAGACCAGGACTGTAAAATCCCTTGTGGAGTTTTATCAAGGTGTGTTAGATTTAAACTCATTAGTAGCCACCTCACACATTTTTGGTATGAATGGTAGTAGGCGTGTTGAGCAACATAGAGCTGCTCTCTTACCGGCCAGGTCTGAGAAAAACAGCGGAATAACAAAAAAAAAACCCCAAAAAACAGAGCTGACAGTGTCTCTCTGTTACCCCAGTAGAATTGAGTTGCACTGGCATAAGCAGACAACACTCTCCCTCTCTCCCTCCTTCCCTCTATTGACTCTGTGGATAATCTTGACTCCCCAGAAAAATCCTTAAGCAGCTGGCCACAAACCTTGTGCTTGAGTGCACATGCATACAATATCTTCCTCCAGCCCTGGGGCTGTCCCCCCCCCCCCCCCCCTCTTTTCCCTTCTTCTTCTT
This sequence comes from Plectropomus leopardus, assembly GCF_008729295.1. Lineage (NCBI taxonomy): Eukaryota > Metazoa > Chordata > Actinopteri > Perciformes > Serranidae > Plectropomus > Plectropomus leopardus. The sequence continues at coordinate 19,274,077 of NC_056483.1, forward strand.
CCCTAGTTCTCCAGTGAGTTCCTGAGCCAACATGTCTGGAAAAAAAGGCAGGGATTTGTTGGTAGGGACTGGAAGCGAGTGCCAAAATCAACACCGCTCCTCTCCTCGGGGAGACCTGCAGCAAATTGGACTCGAGCTGGGTTTCTGCCTCTCGGACCTGCGTGAGGCTGCCGGCTTCCACTGCTGGGCCTCGCTGTGAAACCAGAGAAGCTTGTGTCCATATTTTGTCTGAAAAAAAAAAACAACAGCAACCCACAAGTAAAGTGGTGTAGCAAATTGTACATAGTTCAAATGGATTGATTTCCTGTGTAAACAGGTAGGCCATTAGAGGGTTGGTTTTGATTTGTGACCATGCTCGAGCGGTATTAGTGGTTTCCTTCAGTCTGACCCACTGGTATGGCAGCCAAATAGTAAGTGTGTCTACGTCTGTGAATGTTTAAAGTATTGATTTGAAACTATGGCACTGGCAGGCGATGAATTGTAGCTCCGGGTTGGAGTAGAAATACAAATGAGTCATGAATGAAAAGACAGAGCAAGGTGGTGTACACTGTCAGATTTCATTTGGGTTTTCTGCGAGATATAGATATCAGAGAAGGTGGCAGCAGGGTAGGTTCAGCTCATCCTTTGTATCATTACACCTACTCACATCAAACCCAACCGGACAGCTGCAGATGACACCTTGTTTGAAGAGTTTGACGTTTGATCGAGGATGTGTTTGATGCAGGAGGAATAAAAAGTAACACCTTCGCTTTTCAAACTGGGGTGCTGCTGTTTGAAGTATCAGGGCAGCGCAGGGAAGCCCAGGTATGTTCTGATCAATTGCTATTGACTTTTCAGATGGGGTAGGGGTGGGGATTCAAAAGCATGGTGTTACCAAAATGGAATTTAAAACCTTACCTGGAAATGAAAACCGAATGTTGCTAGCAAAATATCTTCAGGCATAAAAGTATGAATACAGCATTAAAATAAAACTGGTGCAACTTAAATGTCTAAATGTCAATGCCTTTGTTGTTTGTTGTTTTTGGTATTTGAAAAATAATTTGGTATTATTTTGGCCTATTAACGTACTGTGCCTTTACAGTGCTTTCTATAACACCTGTCTTGAAGCAATAATATGCCCTTTTTGGTTTCAGTGCTATTTGATTACTATGTTTTAAGTATTTGCACTTTATTCTTACAGTTTGTTTTATTTCATTGTGTTCTGAGCCCATGTGTTGTTAACATTTTGTGAAATAAAATTGTGGTAATTTAACTAATGTGTGGACCTTGAACTAATGACTAAGGACAACATCTGGACCCTTGGCTGGACCAGCTGGGAAGCATTGACATAGAGCTTTGCCTTACCGGTTTTGGAGGTAAGGTTAGTGTGGGAAAAAAAGGCCGAACATTCTCATAATGCATGCACCCTCATTTCAAGACTGAAAACATACCAAATGCTCAACAATATTGTCTGCCAGTTGAAGGTGCTAGAAGTTTTCAGTGGGACACTTTAAAGGGCCTGTGTTCACATAGTGTTTTTTGGTTTGGTTTTTTTTTTCTGAGTGCATCTCTTTTGAATTGTTCACAAGTAAGAGAGAGAGTATGCAGAAAGCGCTTTTGTTTAAAATCTCCTATACCTACTCTTTATCCCAAGCTGTATGATATATCAGTCAGAAACTAGGGATGAAGCACTTCCTAGAGCCCCGCTACCACATTCCTTACAAAGAAAAACTGTATGTGGACACAGGCCCAAACAAAAAATGCTGATAAGTCATACTATGTGTCTGAAACTCTGTCACTTAACCTTTTGCTCTTTTGTTGTGGCATGCTAAAGCAGAGGAGAGAGATGAAATCAACTTTCTGGCTGAGTGTAAACAGTAAGCAAAGAGACATAAAGAATGTTCATACCTTAAGTGCAAAATCTGAAGTGGATTGAACCATCTTTCTCTATCCACTGCATCAAGCGTGTGAGATGAACAGATGTCATGGCTTGAGGTCCTGGTGAGATTACATACAGGCTTTGTGTCAGCATGTAGAGACTGTTAGACATGTTAACTCTGACATTACTTTGCTTTGCTTCCCACAGGATGTGCTTTCTGTGGTCTACTGGTAGGGAAGAGGAAAAAGAATGTAAGCATTCAAAACAACTGACTCTCGGACCTAACTACTAATTTTAACATGATGTAGCCATCTTCTAAATTACTTACATTTAACACAAATGGATGGAAATTTTAATACACCTAAATAAAGAAGCTGATAAGCTGATATAAAATTTTGAAAATAAAATATTTTTTAAAAATTTCTCTGAACAAAATTGATAAAAACAAGTCTAGCCAGTCACTTTAATCAATTGGCTAAGCAGTCATAATACCTACAGTAGTTGCAAGTTTAGGGAGTCAAAAATGCAATAAAAGGGTAAGTTACCTTCCACACCATGACTAAAAAAATGTGCTAAGAAGAATTTAGCTGACTGCATCCATCATCAGTGTAGAAGTGTTGTTTTTTTTGTTTGTTTGTTTGTTTGTTTTGTTTTCTGGCTGCTGTTTATTTTGCACATTCCTTCTCTTGAAATGTTGTACATTTGTAAGTAGTGCAATAGATAAAGAGGCAATGTTCGCCTCTTGAAACGCTGTACATTTATAAGTAGTGCAACAGACGAAGAGGCAATGTTCGCCTTGTGAAGAAAGGGGCATGCACAGAGCAACATCTGTGGATATGTTTGCATGGTGCATGCACAAACATGAATGTATATGTGTATGAAGGACTAAGACTGGAAAGAGGTGGGGTGTGAGATGACTGAAAAAAAATAATACATGTCAGCCACCTGTGGGTGGGGGTTGCTGCAGCACCCTCAGCACCCCTGCCTTCCTTCAGCTATGTCTGAAAGCAACATGTCTGTGTGGAATCTCCTCAGGACTTGCTGGGCCTTTCATGCATCAATCAATCAGTGGTCAGTGACAACTTTACTCATCCATCAGAATGCCTTTTTACACACAGAAGTGAACGCACCCATTATTAATCAGTCTCAAAGGTTGGGTTTTTTTCACGCATGTTTCAACAATTATTCAATATTAAGGATATGTGTATTTGGCCATGCCAATAAAAACACAAATGTAGCAGAGGGTTTTTACATTGACAAAATGTAATGTATTTACATCATGAAATGGTGCAGAGAATGCACAAATTGCATTTTTTTAATCACCAGAAAGGAGGAAATTAAGTTTTCAGTGACCCTAATACCACCTGTTTCATATGTGTGTCCCCCAATATCAAAACAAAACTTGCACCTCTGCCCAATTACAATTATGCAATAGTACAATGATAGACAAGCCTTTTGAAAACTGTCCATATGATGCATTTTCAGTTGCTGTAAGGCAATGTTACTTTCCTGCTGGTGAAATGTGATCTGAATGGAGGTTCACTGCTGGCCCTGTCAGACTTGATTGTGCTTATCTCCTGTCCTGAAGCTTCCTGATCCCACAGAGAGGAGGGCAGGCTCCAGCACTCAGGTATATCACCTCTGAGCACATTCCTTCTCCTTACGCAAGACATTCCACTGTTTGCATCGCAGAAATCTTGCTCAAATGTAGGATTACCTGCCGACTTCAGGAGCTGGTGTAACTAATGCTGCTCCAGACTTGCTCTTCTACGAGTCAAAAGTAGGATATTTGCTCTTTTACACAATACACAGTAATAGAGGCCTTCTTTCAATCCATGGTCACCTGTTTTCTGTGAAACACATTGTGTTTGGAGGCAGATTTTTCCCACATCCTGACTCTCCTCTGCTCTCTCCCCTTCTTCTCTGTGAGTGCTTCAAAGAGCAGGTATCCACAACCCCCTGAGGCCCAGTGATTGAAAGCTCAGAAGGAAGGACCGAGTGCCAAAGTCTTATAAAGAATGCAACAGAGAATACATATATAATTCAGATTACATTCTAATGCCGCTGGTCCGTTGACACAAATATGATCCAAAAATAAGTTATTTAAGGATTTCACAGGTAATGTTGAGCAAGTCACGGAGAGGAAAAGAAGAGCCCTGTATTAAACCATGTGTTTAATTTATTAAATTCAGGGGAGATGAAAATCAGAGATCTGGCAAAAGCCTGGCGTTTTCTCTTTGACCAAAGATGGTATGACATAGTTCTGACAAGCTCGCCATGTTACGGCAGGAGAGAAAAATCCACCCTCCTCCGTTTTAATGGTTTTCATCTCTATAGATTAGGCGTGACCACTTCAAATATTCTGGAAATCTTGGCATAGAAAACTTGTGCGATTTGCCCTCCACTGGGAGGCTTCCAGATGTCAGAGCACCAAGCGATTAGCATGGCCCCAACATTAAGAGGAGGGGAAAACTCGGATACAAACATATTAATAAACCTTACTCCCTGCAGGCCTCGGGCCACCCTGCTGCTGCTGCTATTGCAATCCGCTCTTCGCATGGCTGTAAAAATCGGTTTCCTCTGCCTCTCTGCCATCTCAGACACTGTCTCATCTCATATCAAAATGCCTCTCCAGCTAGACGGACTCCCACAGCGCCACAGGCCACACACTCAAGCGGCCGCTTGGTGACATGGCAGAGGAAAAAAACCCTTCTGGCAAAATAATATAAGTGGAGGAATATATTTACTGTTTATCTAATGAGGGAGAAAAAAGGGCAAAGCACACAGATGTTTTCTCCAGCCCTGTCTCCAGTGCTCGAGTCAAAGTAAATAACATACCTCAGATACACCCCTCCTTGAAATGTCTGCATAATTATTTCTAAAATTTGTTTGCAGCAGAGGTATCATTTACCCCCATTTCCGCGGTGGACTGGGGGTGCAGCTGCACAAAATGAATTTGTCATCAGGTTTAAAGCTTTTTTGGCAGGCTATCCTGAAGCCAGCCAAGGTCCTTGAAGTAGGAAAGGCTTTCCCGCTGCTCGGCTCCTCTGCATCCCAGCAGGTCCGAGGATTAAATTTACGGCTGCCGTCAAAGCCTCTGACAGGCCTTAAAGGGAGAGCCGCACTTCTCCAGCTCCCCCAGATATCATTCCCAGAGGACTGGGAGACGACGAGGCCTTTCATTGGCAGCTGCGGAGCAAGTGGTGCCCCAGTGAGCTGGCATAATGTGACTCTGGGCTTAGACGCCACGCATGCCACTACTCACTATGTCTCTCTGCATCTCGCCTTTTCTTTCTCCCCCAGCCGTGTCATCCACGCATGTCACCACCCTCATGCTTATTCTGCTTGGTTTGTCGACTCCCATCACACTCCCTGTATCTGTATCTCACTCCACGTCTCCTTCTTTTGCATTTTCATTCTACCTCATGCTTGTTTGGTTTCAAAAGTCATCCCAGAGCCACAAATTCCCTCACTTGTACTCAAAAATTCAGGATCCATATCAGATACGCAGTTTCGATCTTATGCATGGCACAATGTTTTGACTTGGCACATTCTACAACTGCTTTGTAAAGAGAAAATGTATGAAATATGTGATCTGCACCGTCAATTTTAAGGACATTAAGAGAATTAAGTGTCCCACACAAAAGTAGTTTTAATCTCAATTTTATTTATTTTTTTTTTTAACCGGTAAAATGTAAAGTCTCCTTACTTCATTTGCAATATCTATATTATTGTTATAGTTTTTATTTTATTTTCTTTCCTAAAAAACATCTATACAATCAGCACAGTTTCAAAGAGAGCACGCAAGATTAGTGTTACCAATCAGTATCTGACCAAACATTTCCCATTCTGTTCCTTAGTTATAATGTTATGGCCGGAATAGTGTTATTGCAAAACAGTGAAGTTGACCTTTGACCTTTTGGATTTATAATGTCATCCCTTCATCACTGTATCCCATTCAACATCTGCATATTATGTCATAATTAGCATATGAATTAAAACTTGTTTCATGAGGTCACACTGACCTTGAACTTTGAGTTTTAACCTCCAAATTTTAATCAGTTCATTCTTGAGTTTAAGAGGACAGTTGTGTCACATTGAAGGACACGCCCTCAAGAGATATTGCATTTATGAGAATGAAATGGATGCAAGGTCACCTTGACCTTGACCTTTAAGTGAAGACAGCTGAAGTCTAATCAGTTTGTCCCTGACTCAAAGTAGACATTTGTGCCAATTTTGAAGAAATGATCTCAAGGTGTTACTGAGATATTACATTCATGAGAATGAGACGACTGCTAGATCACAGTGACCATTGACCTTTGACCACCAAAATGTAATCAGTTCATCTTTAAGTCCAAGTAAATGTTTGTGCCAAATTTGAAAAAAAAAACTCCCTCTCAAGATGTTAAGATGTTGTGGTCACAGTAATCTTGACATTTGACCTATGATCATCAGTTCATTGTGGATTGTGCATTCTTGAGATATCGTGCTCACAAGAATGAAAACAGAATATGTACGGATGTTCTTAGATAATAATAATAATAATAATTTAAGTTCAATTTTAACATACACGCTCTACTTCTTGTCTTTATTTACTATATATAAGCACCAAGCTAATATGGGGCTGCTGGAACCAAACAAGTATCAAACAAATGAAAGGTCAAACCCTCACCTTGGCTTCATGGCATTTTTTCTAGCTCTAACTTCGTCAAGGTGAGCTTTCAAGTACCTTTCAGCTCTTACTTCTTTGAGCTATTGATTTTCCTACTCAACATCTCTTGCAGTGCTCCAATTACGTCTAACCACAAGGATTTCCATGAACTGCTGGGAGACCACTTGTCTACCCCTTCAGATACAGCTCCTCGCCCAAGAAACAAACCTTGGGAAAGTGTTTGTGGGAGGGTTAATGAATTTAGATCAGTGTTTGTGGCAAACACAGCCTCGCTATCCATTGCAGCGGCCTTGAAGTCGGCGGGCCCGAGGTTATAGTTGGGTCGTCTCAAAGACAATGCGGCTGATTAGGATGGCAAACACCAGAGACTGTGGAACAGTGTTTCGCAGCCAGAGACTGGCTAAATGCTAAGCCGCAGTCCACAATAACAAAGCCATGAGGCACTGGTGAAACAGAGGGCGGCAGATAAAGACTTGACAGCATATTGAAATGCCTACGTTTTTTGAGCTATTAAATTAGAATAGATTCAACGTTATGGCTGTACTAGGAAAAGCAGGTGACATTTTAAACTTTCAAAATCCTAAGCTGCCTTTTAACAGAAGTTAAGTGCTCATTCCAAAAAATGAGATGAGTACATTTATTGATATCAGCTTACACGATATATGTTAATTATATCTAAAATTCAACTGTGATAAATTTCAAATGTGTTAAAACAAATAATCTGAACATTTTCTCTCGTGTATCTACCATGTTGCTCTAGAAAAGTTCAACAAATAATACCAATTTAACCAACCAAAAACAGACATATTGCCAAAACAGTGGTTGACAGGTCAGTTCAATACTATTCATTGGGGGTCAATTAAGATTTACAGGCACAGCGGAAATGTTTATTTGTGTTTTTATTATTTGGTGACATTCAAAATAAGGCAAATTATCTGTTTATATTCTCTACTCATCAGATCATTACTTATTAAATTATACAAAGTAATGGGGATGATAAAGCCTGGATTGTCCAGCAAGAATTTGTATCTCCATACAACAGGGTTACCTGCTTGAAACTGTACTTGTGGACCAATGGAGTTTTTACATTTCTCTCGGCACGATGCCTTTCTCCTCAAGCTTGCTATCAATATCTATCAAGAATTAGTGTAATGCTGCAGGTGAGCAGCAGAAAGATGCTTTGTCAGGTTTTTTTTCCCCAATTTGGAAATAGAGTATTCACAGTTCTCAAGAGTAATTTAAGGTGTGTTGACTGACTCACGACAACTCATGTATTGGGTAACATAAAAAAAACACTCCACCTTAAAAGTTGTATGTAGCCTTTGAGAAGCACGGTGACATAAAAAATATTTTCTCAACGGGCGATCACACCAAGGCACATCATGCCAGGCGCAACCGCTCCAAAAAAACGCCTCGGAAGCACATTTGGAAAAACAGCTGGGAGCGCCAGGAGCAGGGCTGCGTGCGCATACTGTGTACTCCTGACCAAAAGTGACACTGACGAGCGGTGCGACTCCGCACCTTGAGCTGAAAAGTTAAAAATATTGTAATCTTTATGCATGCCCAAAAACAGCCATAAAAATGTGTCACGCTGTAGCAAAAGGGGAGAGCCTGACAGGTATGCTGTACCATTAAAGGTGAATATACTCCATAAAAATGTGATTAAAATGTGGAGATTATCCCTTCATGAAAGGTTAAAAGACATGAAAATGTTTTCTCCCAGGACTATAGTTCATTCTCACACACTCAGACGTAATGGGGTATTGATGCAAGATATGAGCAAGATAGTGACTGACGTCTGGATACTGTGAACTCAGCCAGTTATTCGAAACACATTGCAGTGTGCAAGTCATCTGAGGGGTAAAACCCATCGCTGACAGCTCACATTTCACAGCTGGGAGCCCAGACGGAGATATTAGACAGTGTCCTGGCTAAGGGAGAGGATTTTTAAAATGTATCAGTTTATAAAGACAAGCGAGGGCGATGAATCATAACTGCATACATGACTGTTCTGGGACCCAAACTCTTTCACTCAGATTTCTCTCTGTAACTGTGCGAGACTTACTTGTCATGCACAGGTCTGTCCCTGTTGAGCAGATTCACTGCACATTTACACAGGGATAAATAGCATTTCCTGGGGAGTAAGCCAGCACTTATTGGAGATGCAAGTTTGAGCAGGGATGGCAATTTGTGCCCATCATGCAACACTAATTTATAATGACACCCCTGGAAACGCTGCTTCTCGTTTCATTTGCAATGCTAACTTGCCTCCAGACCAAGCTAACATGGCTCAACAGTCGGATACGGAGGGGGCTAATTGCGCAGAGGTGGCCAGTAGCAACATGAGAGCCTATAATTGGAGGACACGCTCAGTGGGTGTGAAGAACCATTTGCATATCACTTCCACTGTCTCTGTGAGGTGATGGAACATTATTAGCTGGAACACTCGCAGTGTCCACGGTCGGCACTTCCTGCATTTATTTATTTTTGCCTTGCATTTTCTGTGTCTGTCTGCCAGTCCAGATCACTCTGTCAAATTCTACTATGTGCGCTTTGCTCACAGAGCTTGCATTGATTAACCTGCCACTTCCAAACAGCAGTGCAGGAAAACAAACATTGGTAGGAGATTATTGTAATGACGCAGGGCTGCTTTGCAGGAAACTTGCCATAATGGCTGTTACGACGAAATCTTATTCCCAGCAGTTTCCTGGGAAAAAACAACAACAAAAAAACAGAATCTTATCGATTATTAAAGAGTAACTTCACTCTCAAATTCTGCTGGAACCCTCCCTCTCAGCATGTGGGGGGGGGGGAAACACAGGAGTGCATGGCCTTTCCCTACAATGGACTGTTGGAACAAACTTCTAACACCACACTGTCTTGTCTTTAAAACTGCAGAGACTTTTTCATTGCCATTCTCTTATTTACAGAGCTGTTATTGGCCTGCATATTTATTTGTCTACATTAAGAAAGAAAATTTTAAAATGGCTATGCTTGCATTCATACAACTTGTTTTTATTGTGGTTATGTGGGGTTGGTACTGAGTTTGGCAAAAAAACACCTTAATGTGTGCAGCTCCCTATATGTGGAATCTTCTGCAGAAAGAATTAAAGTTGCAGTCATTGGTTCCTCTAGGCCATTTCAAAGCACTGTTGAAGGACTTTTGTATGTCATCTTCTACATGACAAAATATCACCTGTTTTAAAATTAAATCATTAATAATGCGCTATAATCACAAAGACTGTTGCTGGTCTTATACAGTCCATCTGATCTCCACCGATAGCATGTTGCATTACAGAGGCCAAAAGGAGCAGCCTCATTACTTGGCTTTTAAAGCAGAGGACTAACTTTCCCCACTGTGTTTGAGCACTCCCCTTTTAGACCTTATGGGGCTTGTTAGAGGAGACAATGCACCTAGGAGCAGCAGAGTTGTCCAAGCCTCCTCTCTGCAGAACAATAAGCCTGTTGTACTTTCCTCAGTAGTGAGGAGAAGTCCTGGGAGACTGGAGAGGCAGCTGTGGTGGGATCCCGGGACAAGGGCTAGGACTCGGGGAGGAGGAGTGCAACAGAGGGGGTTTTGGGAAGGGGGTGGGGGGGTTAGGGGGTGTGGGGGGCCTGTGTGTTGTGGGACCCCCCGATCTCCCCGCTCCACCCCCCCCAATCTTTTCTGACTCCAGAAAAGGCCAATGCGACAGAACTGCCATTTGCAATGCAGATCATGTCCAGGAGGAAGAAAAAAAGAAGCCTGGAATCAATGGTCCTGTATCAATCTGCTGACTGCTAATGTCCTCCACATTCTGATTCTTGACCCCTTCCCTGCCATCCCCTAGACAAACCACCATTGTCCCCCCCCCTATAGGGCCCCACCTTTCTCCCTCCACTCTATTGCGCAGCCAAAGATGCCACATTAGGCGAGGAAAATCCACAACTCGAGGTTTCTTTGAAGAGCGACGCAGTAACTGTCATTTAGAAATGTGTTTAGCAGGTTTGGGGCCACGACATAATGGGCTGAAAGAAGAAAAGAGCGAGGAGGGGGAGGGTGGAAAAAGCAAGGGGACCAGTCAATGTTTGGCGAACACAACATTTAACCCTTGTGGTCATTGTCATAATATCCCAATTTGTGTCACAAATCTGGTTAGAGCGATACGGTAAATCAGGAAAAGAATGGGAGAGTGTCAGGTGACGGCACTCAGTGACAAAAGGGAGGATGTTTGAAAATCTCAGCCTCATCATACCTGAGTAACGCGTGGACGGAGAAACCGCCTCATTATTTTTACATGAAGCTTGTAATGAACTAACAGCTTCATCAACCTGTTAGATAAACACACCAATTAGCAAATCAGAACATTCCCTCCCTCTTTCATCTCCAACTAGCGATAACATCACAAAGATGTTTCTCTTTTGATGGAACACCTCAGAAATATTCATTTGAGAGTTGCTCTCATTATGCCCTTGGTATGATATATTTCAATTTGCAGAGTTGATTACGTATCACTCAAGCATGATAAGCAAGTATAGTAAGAGTATTTTTTATCTTGATTACTTCACAGCATGAAGCATTTTATTTCATCTCGCTAGATGCAATATATTATGGCTCCAACTCCCCCAGAATAACTTCGATAATCAGGCGTGCTTATTCCCTAATGCATCCAGATGCTAACAAGCCCACATGAAAATGCGGCGCTCTGTGTCACTCTCAGCTGTTCTGGCCAAACAGACGGAAATGCATACAATTAGCAAACCTGCAACTCTTATGGAAAGCATCCAAGCCATTTCTAGCCATTAGTGATTTGGTTTGAAGTGGCAAACTGCTTCCAAGCCCTTGACCTCGAAGGGGGAGAACAGAGTATCAGCGGGGGAGTAAATTGGCCGAGATGTGATTCTGAAGCCAAAAGTTCAGCATGTGCAGGGCGCTCGACCTCAGACGATTCATTATGCTGTAAGACTGAGATGGAGGGGTGTCCTCTGGCACCTTGGCTCTTATTTTGATGGACAACAGCTGAAAAAAAGGGCCGCATATGGATGTTGTGACCCCTAAACCCACTCAGGGACCAACTGAAGACTTGAAATCATAACATCGCCCCAAGGTAATGAGAGCATTTTGTTGCTGCAGTTCTGGTTTTCTGTCAAATGCACATGTGGATGACATTTTATTTACTGGAAAAGGTTGATGGCATCGTTTTAAGGCACACTGACTCATTTAAATTCCCTCTGCGTTCAGTTTGGACAGAAAAAAGAGCAGGAAGTTGGTTTTGTGTATTACAAGGGCATGCTCCATTCATCAGGAGTGCCTTTTTCATATACTTTTACGCATCCTCTCCATTCCCATAGTGCATATGCATGATTTCTGACTAGGCTGCTCCTGCATAGAAATGCTATACAGTGGATTACCACTGAATGGTGAGATTTGGAAGACAATCTGTCAGTTCTCCCTGTCCATGAGAAGCCTGTTCAGTCCCGTTGCCTGTTGTTTATTTATGAGCAGGTCTGGGCCCAGCGTTTTTAATCATTTATGAAACTTCGAAGGGCCGCAAAAGAAGTCAACATCATGCTGGATCCTTATCCCAAGCAATGGTAGGGGTAAAGAAATATCCAATTTCTCTGAGATTATAAAATGAAAATAGATGGGAGAAATCCATAAGCGGCACCAGGGGATTCACAGCCAGCTGTGTCACTGTCTCTCTTTTGTTTGGATTCATTACTTTGCTCTTAAAAACAAATGAGGATTGCTAATGATTGCGGTGCCCATGTAATCTCCCATGTCTGATAATTCAACCTTCAATTATTCATCTATTCAGCTTGACCTGGTGTTGTTTTCCCTTTGAGATAACCCATCAAATAACACAACCCATTACAAGCAGAGCTGGGATTCTGCAATCTCCTGCCGCCCTCTCCAATAGCAATATAGTTCCCAAACTCCATTCTCATTAATAAGTGAAAATAAATTATAGGGGGGAGGCCAAATAAATTGAAATGTTCCTTAGAGGTCAGTGGCAGTACTCAGACTGGGCAAAAATCACCGCTGTAAATCAGGGAGTTGAAAAGTTCAAATTAAAATTGTTGACATATTTACCACTGGGCCCAAAGCAGTCAGATTTTAAAAGTGGAAGGGAGAAAATAATAACTTGATTAACAGAAAATAATGTGGTCGTTTTATAAACTAATGTGCTTGACCTCAGTGCACGCGTCTGGAACCATGTTTGGAAATTTTCTTGCGAAAGAGAAAAAGACAAAACAGGTCACTGCTGGAAACCTTTTTTGGCAAATGGATGTTTGTGGAGGGGTGGGGGGTTGAACGCTGAGTGTGTGTGTGTGTAAGTTTGTGAGAGTGGAAATGTGTGTGTGTGAGAGAGTGTATATGGTGGGGTCAGCTAAGCTCTCCTCGGTCAGTTTGAACAGTGTAAAGATCACAAACCCATAAACCCACACAATTAGCCTTTCTTAAGACTTTGGCAAACAAATCAACTTCTTAACTGACAGCTCATGTCAATGTTTGGACTGGAATCATACCTACAAATTGAGGGCCCTATTTAAATGATCCATCGCAAATGGTCCTAAGTGCATGGCACAAGCGTATCTAGGGCTTGTCCACTTTTGCTATAGAAATGGCCATGAGTACTTGAGTACTCATTTGGACATCAGTATTCATTGAATGTACAGTGTATTCGCTGCCACCCCTCTTACATGTGAACATGGCTTTTAATTTAGATTTTTTACCATTTTAAAAGGTTTTTCAGCTTTTGCGGTGATTATAGCGCAATCCCAATGCCAAAAGCCACCTTTTGCAGCTTTATGATACACTGCCGGGCAACATCAGCTGAGAATGTGGCCGGACAGAGCCGCTATGATATGCCACAGCAAAGCACCTGCCACAGCCCCATGATATGCTGCTGGATGGTGTCATGTTGAAACACTGTCAGTCACAACGTTATTTAAGGAGCACAAAAGGTCCCTATATGGCGGGGCAGGAGGGGTGGTGGATGGATCCAACACAACCTGGAATTTCTTGCAGGAGTCTGGTGTGCCTTTGTTGCCTAATCCTAAGCATGTGCTTTTGTTGACAACCTAGCGTTGGTTGTCATGTGCTTTTGTTGCCTAAATATAACTATGTGCTTTTGTAGCATAAGTCCACTATGTGCTTTTGTTGACATCACTATCCCTAGTGGCACCCCTACCACACAGCTAGCCTAACAAATAAAAAGAACACCAAGTACAAGTACACCAAGTATTTACTGAAGGAACTTATTAAAATCCTTTAGCAACAGCCAGGTATTTATAGTGAGTCAGTAGTTTTGTTTTCATTGGAAGCATCTGAGTTCAAATGATTGTGCTCATCTGCTGGAACATAGCCAACTCAGGTAAAAACAACTGCACTTATTAAGAGCATGTCATGAAATATGAGATGAACCATATATTGCAGTTTGAGCTCTAAGTAAAATAATGTATCTTTCACTCTACAAATAGACACACACAGCACTGCTGGTGTTGTTCTGTGCATGTGTGTGGACATGCACAAATGTGCATGCACGTGTGAGTCCCTGCTTGTGCGCGATATAATCACAAGCAAATTCTTCAGCCTTGTTTCCGCCACTTGATGACATGATTTGACAAATGTTGAGGCACAGCTGCACACAGAAGTGCTGCAGCTCTGTTTGGAAATATTTCTGCTGTGGCTGTGCCAGCATCCAGGGATTAGGCCCAAGGAAGGCTGCATTACTCTAGAGACAGAACATCTGTGTTTCTGAAGGGCAATCCACGAGATACCCAACAGTCTTGGAGGAGAGACGAGGTCCAGCACTAGCCATTTCTAAATGTTAGCCAATTTGCCTTTAACCAAATGGAGCCACAGTGTATTCACCAAATACTGTGGTGATTGGTTGCGCAAACAAATTCCACTGACGAAAATAGAGGAGTAGAATAGGTACAAGGAGGACAATAAAGCATGTAAATTAGCCTGAAACTTGACCTAATAGGGTTGCGAAGCGTTGACAAAGATTGACGAGCAGCAATAAAATTCCTGTACATTAAAGCTTTGGGAAACCCCGATGGTAAAAGTCCCGAAAATCTACTCAAGTATGAAGTCAAAACAAAAGCTGGATGAAATATAACATGTAGAAAAGTTTCCATTTACATTTCAAGAGTTGCCCGAAATGAGCGTGCATAACAGCGTAAAAACATCAGTTCAGTGAAAATGCCTTGATCTTACTGGGACAACAAGCGCCCAACAGGAGAAAAGATGGATTGGGGACTCCGAGGGTCACCACTGTTTGTGTGTTTGCTTTTGGTGTTTGCAGAGAAGGCCTCTTTTTCTCCTTTTTTTTTTTACGATGCCATCTGCGCCACGGCAAGAAAGGCCTGCATTGTCTGTACGTGCAAGCCCCTTGTGAATGATCACTGTGTTGAGGCGTTAATGACAATACCATTTGAACTTCCCACACTGCTTTTCTTTCATGGTTTAAAGTTCTACTCTGTGCGCCAAGGAAAACAAGAGCGTAATGGACATTTTCTGGCTGAGCAATTATGTGAAACGAGACTGCCCTCGTGTTTTGTTTGTGATGGTTTGTGGTGGAGCAAAACGCTGGCCATCCTGAGGAAAGTGCAAAAGTTCAGTACATTGGACGGCAGATTGAGCTGGACCTCAGTACAATGACATTTACATACTGTATGGTATTTTGAGATTCTGGCAGTGACATCTATGCAGTGACCCTTACTTCCTTTCAACACAAACTTGAGCATTCTTAGGGAGAACATTGAACTATTTAGCACAAAGATGCATCTCCTGGGTGAACTAAGTAAAGTTTTTGTCAACTTTTACTTCAGGAATTAAAGAATATGCTCCCGTTTTGATGACAGTAGAAAGTAGGAGTTCCCTATCTTACAATGTCTTCAGGACATGGTATAATCTATATAGCATTTTCTGGCAGATGAACAATCAGCTGAGGCTGTTAGACCCCATAATGGATCATTATTCTCACAGAGATTGATTTACAGTACAGGATGCCAGCCAATCTCCAGGGTGCAAGAGCCAACCAGCCCTACTGTCATTTATTCTACAGCTTTATGTGTCACACTGCACTGGAAATATTGGATACTAAGGAGGGGAAGAGGAAGTAAAGAGAAAACTTTATGTCATTCAGAGGTCAAGCACATCTCATCAACAGCTGACGTCTCACCATGTAAACTTTTTCCACATTGCAAGTCAATTGCAGCTGCACGCTCTCAGCCTGCAAGCACTCCGAAATCTGCTTGCTCTGCATCCAGCACCTCACACAATAACTGTCATTCCCACTGGTTAATCACATCAATTTGTGTTGCCGTGGCTGTATAGTTGTTGTTGTTGTTGTTTTGCTGTTTCTGAGCATGCCCAGAGGAGGTGTTCTCCTGAGCAGCTACGAAGAGGGGTCTTTCTTTTTCTGCAGGGTTGATGCAGGCAGCTCATTAGCCGCCTCTCTCCTCATCCCTAAACAGCTTGGTTTGCATATTGAAGCAAATGGAAAGTGAAGGTGTTCTAGGCAGGAGGAGGCATGATGGGATTCCGGCTTACCTCCTGATTGGCATTTTTCTGCTAGGGCCTCCTCGTTGTCGATGGGGAGAATAACAAGCCTCCCCCCCTAAAAAATACATTTCTGTCTACAGTGTTTAGGCCCAAGATTCAACTAAAACACACTTGCCATATTCTCTGTTGCTTTTCCTGCTGTGGTTGCAATTGCTGTATGGATCTCTTAACCGCATTTTTACACAACTTCGACTTTACGTGTTTAAAAAAAATCTGCAGCTTTGTTTTTCAGCATCATTTACCAACATAGTGCAGAACTTTAGCTAGATAAGAGTTACATAAGTCTAGTAAGACTAATGAGATGGTGGTGTGAGTTGGAGACAACACTGAAGAAGGTGAGTACACACTGAGAACAAGCAGCTGATGCTCCTTGGTGTAAGATAGTGTGAAGTAAGATGTCATTAAAAAAAAAGAAATCTGGATGAGAGTCAGGAGCTGTGGAGAAGCTAGTGGTGGATCTGAATCATAGACTGTGGTGACACCTCATATAGTCTCTCAGTCAGGGAGGCCCCATCCTTAATTATGTGCTGCTTGAAACCTTAGTAAAAAAAATTAACGAGTGAGTTATATAGAAATGCAACCCCGTACAGTTGTCCTCGATGGGGAAATTGACTATTGAGACCAAAACTGGCTTTTGTACCAGGCTGTAAACATGCTAAATTCCGATGTTAAATTGGGCATTTTAACACTGGGGTCTTTGGCGATTGACTCACTTTTGGAGCCAGTCTCAAATGGCCGTTCAAGGAACTGCAGTTTTTGGCACTTTGTCATTGGCATCATTAAAGGAGTTGTCTTTGGTTATGCTTTTTAGCCAGCAGTAAAAGCCATCCCACCAGAGCAAATGTAGTCCTATACAAACATAGCACTTTACACTTCCTTATTCCCAATTTATTGGTTACAATATACGTATATAAAAGGGCTATATGAATACACACTGAGATGTCATTCCTCTTCGCCTCCCTGGTAACATGCCATGATTTTCCTGGTGGGTCCCATTATTGCTGAATAGTGTTAAGGTAACACAGGTTACAGTATGTTAATGCTGTGACTGTTTTATATGTGGTGTCAGGTCAGGCTTCCCTGATGTGTGAGGGAATTCCTTTAAATTTGGCACAAACATCCACTGATTAGATTTTGGTGGTCAAAGATCAGTGTGACCTCACAAAACATGTTTTTGGCCATACCTCAAGAATTCATACTATTACTATGAAAATTTCCACAATGTCTAACAGAATCAAAAGGTGAAGTGATTGCGTCTTAGATCCAAAAGGTCAAAAGTCAGCTTCACTGTAACTTTAATGTTCAAAAACACTTTATTCAGTGCCATAATCTAGGAAAAGAGGGGCAGGCATCTGGTCAGATTTGAACTGGTGACACTAATTTTGAGTGTCCAACTTGAAAATATGCTGATTATACACATCTTCTGTGCTGCCAGGTAAAAGATGTGGGTAAAGCTTCCTCCAAGTTTAAGAATCTGTAGCTTCTTTACAGCAACATCCATATTCAAACATTTTCTACTGTCATGGCTACATATAAAGCTAGATAGACATGGAAAACTGACTGCAACTTCACTGGTTGGCAGAGGCATACAACCACAAGGCAGCAATTCTAGTTTTTTAGAAATTGTCCAGTACAATGCCACCAAGGTTGCTAAAACCCCAAAATTCCAAGACAATATATGGAGCATGACCATGACCCAAAAATAGTAATATCCTGTCAGTGGCTGATCATGACCTCTGACATTCCTGTGGAGAGTTTAAAGGAATAAGAAACATCTTTATACATGAATCAGTATAATGTCATCACATTCAGGGAATAGTGCTCAATAAAGCACAATATGCTGCATATTATGACTGCAAATCAATAAATCATAATTAGAAAATGTTACTGAAGTATTTTGCAAGGAGAGAACCAAGTACATATGTAAATGTTTCTTTTACATTAAATGAGTTCCAAGGGACAAGCTTAATTGAAGTTCATTACTTTGCATTTAGCTCTTTTAAAACTATGAAAAAGTTCAACATTATGCCATAAATTTGCATTAACAGTGTGTCCAAGGTCAAGTCCAACGTAAAGTTGCACTTTGCCTTCAGTCACTTCACTTTCAGATCCTTCTCTGAACTTGAGACATTTGACCTCCAGAAATGTACATTTTGCTCATTTTCAGGACTTCGGAGCAGCTCATTGACAATTTCATGAAGAGTGGGGGCAGCAATGGTGCAGAAGGGGGCAGATGTTGAGTAGCAGTAAATTAACATGGAGGCTCCATCAGAGGCAGAGAGAGAGCATGGTATGGCTTTCTGACAGAGAGGAAATGAGCTGAGAGGATCTCCTGGGCCGCGGCTGGCCTTTGGTTGGCGTAAACCTAAAGGAGATGGAATTCCAGGCCTGGAAAAAGTCATAACTCCAGAGCAACTTTGAATGTATGGATCCTTTAGAGCCCTGGCAGGCCTTTCCAAAGTAAACAAGGTCACTGTGGCTGCTTTGTCCAATTTTCTGGGGGGGGTTTCAAAGACCCACGTCCTGTGTAAATTATGCCCCATGTTAAAAGGTCTTTTTTTCAACCCTCAGTTAACATGAGAAGTGTTGATTTTACATGAAAGCCTTCTCTACCTGTGTGAGCAGAAGTTTCTCCTGCATTTGATTTAAGTCAATATTTAGATTGTGCGAGGGGCTTGGGATTACGCACTGACTAGTTTGTCACTAACTCACCACATCTCAAACCAGTGGCCCCCAATAAATCAACACATTTTATTGTAAAGCTTTAGCTAATATTCAGTTTTATTTAATAACACCTCTCTGTCTATGAATTTAGCACATTCTCAGTTTCCCTTATGTCTCACAGCACCTCAAACCAATGCCTAAAGAAAGTGAAGAAAATAAAAACACTTTTGAAGTTAATCATGCAAGAGGGTTGTCAAAGATGTGTTGCAGCAAGACCCCAGGCGACACCAGAAACATCTTTTAATCTGCACTGGGGACATGTAAACAGTCATTAAGACGGTGGGAACACTATTCATGCTTTTCAGCTGCCTGATAGATGCAGGACGCCTTGCCAATGTCTACACAAGCAAACGCACCAATGCAAACCCAACACTTTCAAGAAGAAAAAAAAAAAATCGGGGGGGCTCGTGTGAAGAACTTTGTGCGCACCTTTGCGATTGACATGCATACACACAAACACAACACACACACACATCTATTCAGGCTGTGTGCAAAGTGAAGGGATCCACTCAGGCTGACGATAATGTAGTTTTTCTTCTCTGGAGTTTCTATGGCAGATGTGCTAGCGCTGTAAAAGCGGAAGGGATGCATTGGGGGCTTGTTAATTAGCAGAGTGTTTTGAAAGGCCTCGCGTCCCGCCTTGGCTGGCAGGTTGGCAGCACCTGATTAGTAGGGAATAGCGAAGCGCTGAAACGACGCTCTAGTTCCCCAAAATAAAGAGGAAAAACTCTCTCTCTCTCTCATACTCACACACACACACACACACACTCAAGGGGCCCATATGCTGGCCTCATTTTTTCCTCGTCTTCACCTGACAAATTGCATTCACGCTGTAAAAAGCATAGACACTGAAGAGAGAATACATGTGTCTCAAGCATCTCTTTGAACTGGAAATGCTAAGGAGATCATTAGACATGCAACATTGTTTTCTGACAGGAAACATGTTCCATGGATAAGACTGCAAATTACCCCATATGATGATGATAATGATGATGATATCAGCAGATGTAAAGTTTACAAAGTTTCACAAGTTGTCAGTCTGGTTGGATTGCGATGTAGTTTGATGTTTTGGTTGTTTTCTGGCATGCCGTGACCTTTATTCCCACACTTCTTACACATACATTATTTCCTGAATGTCTGTCTTTGAAATAGACATATGCATATCAGAAGAAAGCCAAACTGGCAGGTTGCACCCATGGTGTTCACAGAAGTGGTTGAACCCTTCAATCTCAGTGCATGAATGACAGCGCTTCAATGAGGGCTGAAATTATACTTCTGCAAGGGCACACATTAACGTCTCTGTGGATACACGCACAGAAGGATGGAATGGGTAATCATAAGTTGCAGAGGCTCACAGGGAAGTCTATGTACGCACCTCCTAAATCTCAACAAACCAGACTGATTGGTTGATAAAATTTTATGTCGGAAGGCAGGTTGAAAACACAGTAAAATCTGATCTGCAGTTGCCGAAAGGCTGAATATCTTGTTTCAATGAGGTGTCTGCAATCGGCCTCAAGTCAGGTTTTATTTTAATGGAAAAAAATAAGACATGGGGCAGAATTACAATTCTGCAATTTTTGAAAACATCCTTAGTATGAGACAACTTCACGAGAACATTGTGTTGTATACATTGGTCGCCATCCATCTAAACGCGACCAAGGAGGTTGAAAACAGTGCACCCAAAGAGCACCTGAGCAGGCATCATTCCTCTTTTTGTTCTTGCACCGACTGTTTTAACCCTATGGTGTCCCAGCTCCAGGTGCATCATGATGTGTAATATCCCATAACTCTCATGGGGACAAAGAGCGTCAGCCATCATTTAATTGCCATGGTTCAGAACAGGAAACAAAAATTATGTTCACATTCCACAAAAGTAGAAAAGAAGCAAGGTGAACATTTTAGACTCCGTTTACCTGGTTTCAGTTTTTGTCTTACATGATGTAATCACAAGTGGACAGCACTAAATACAAGTGTGAATCACCGCCAAGATGAATTGTGTTCCGATCACTGAAACCCCTTGCTAAGGTGGTCTAGAGAGCATTTGACCATATTTTTTCTAGTGTTAATGCTAATGTTTTCTGATGTATCCCAACAAGGACTACATCACATTCTAAATGTGCATATTTGACAGTTCCTGTGTTTGGCAGATGGTAAATACAGCGTGGTGGAGTAGTTCTTGGGTCCTCATGCAGACATGAGAAAAAGGTCCCTCAGGGGTCTATGATTTCAGGATATTTTTGTTTGTGGCCACGTTATCTGCCTGTTGCCCTCAGTGTCAGGACCACCATGGGAAGTCCTTCCCCATGGGGAATACACAAATCAGGGCCTCAACTGCTAAAGCTCATTTCGTGATTTCATTTCTTGAGGTTAAACCGGTGAACTTAAACCTTTGCAAATTATTTGTTTTCTTTTAAGGCTTGCTTTAGGTCTGACATACAACAATGTTGGAATAGTGAAGTCTAGAGCTAGATTTATTACATTTTGTCTCTTGAGTTTATTCTTTGAAATAAGTAACATTAGAATTTTTGAGAAGTACTTTTTGAAACACACGCACTGCAGATGAGTACAGAGAACCTGTGACATAGTGCGTTGGAGCTGACCTCTGATGTTTCTGCTCAGGAGGTAGCAGAAAAGAAGAACGGGGGGGCAAAGTAGGTATGCCTGCATTGAGGCCATGCAGGCAGCTTTGACAAAAGGAATTGGCATTTCTCAGTCAAGCTTGACATCCTGAACAGGAAGCATAATCTGGAAGAAGGGCCACCCGGTCACCATGCAGCCAGCCAGATGGGGACACCAGATCTGGGGTGGCACAGGTTACCAAGACCTCCCTTCCACTGGTCTCGGGTCCAACTAATGGACATCTGTCACAGTCCCACGACAGCAGACCCGGCCACTGTCAGAGCTGTAATGAAATATGTATGAAACAAGGATGTTTAGCAGCGGCGGGCCCAGTGCTAATCAATGATTCGATCCACTGGCGCCCAACGCGGAATACATTTATTATACATTATCTTTTCATGCAGTCAATTTTATGCATTCTGATTCCACCTCCAGCTGTACTGCATTGAAATGAGGCAAAGCTGAAATTGTGTTTAAAATTTAAAGTGGTCCCATTGCCCCGAGCTACATGCCCTCTCACTGTCATGCACACAAGATTGTTGGAAAGTGAGACATTTTCTTCTCTCGCGCCGCTTCCCCCTCCTAGCATCTGCTGGAACAATTGCACAGCCAGTGCTTCCTCAAAACAACAGCAAACATATTTGTGGCACAAAGTAATGTCAATTAAGCTCTTCTTTCTAATTATGCTAGCACAAAAAAAAAAAATAAAAAGTGTCCTGTGTGGTGAGTCGGAGCTAAGTGACCTGAACAGGAGTTAGCAGTGGCAGCCAAGGGCAAAGCTTGCTAATGTAAACCAAATCCTGTACCTGGGGAGCACAGCCTATTCAGGCTAATCCGCTAGCCTGGAGGCTGCTGCTTTAATAGGGGCACTGTGGACCTAGTCATTGTCCTCTCTACTCAAGGAGCCCAATGCAACATGTTAGCCCCACCGAGCCGAAAAAGCCCCTCCACCCACTGCTGCCTGAATATTTATCCGAAGCATCTGGGACGGGAGCAGGGAGGAGAAAGGAAGTGAGATTTGTGTATTTGTGCATGTCTCACTGTGTTATTTCAAAGTGCCAAAAGTCGATGATAAGCTATTTTTAAGACAACAACTCGCAGCCCACAAAAAGGAACAAAGTGCATTTCACATGCGAGCTTGTAAAACAGCCCGAGATGCTTTGACTCGAGGTTAGCGCCGACAACAATGCGAAAATATAAATAGACTGAAGGGAATGAAGATCTGGTGGATTGTAGTGGTTGTGTTATCAAACGCACCTTTCTCTGCAGGCCTGTCATTTGGCACCAGCCACCGAGGGAGCAATAGCAGCTGTCAGCAGCAGCCCTTTACATATCTATCCTCCCAATACATCTCATTGGATTCAATTCATTTTACCTGAGGCATTTTTGTCAGTCCTCCCTCTCAGATTCTTCCATTATGTGTGCGTGTGTGTATGCGAGCTATGTGCACATGCCTACAGTGTGTTTGTTAAGTTTTTATCTGTGCTTTGTGTGTTTGTGCATGGGTGCGTTCATCCGTGTGTGTATGTGAGCGCAAAGCAAAAGAGTATTTACACACATGTTTACCCCTGCTGCCATGGGAGCCTGGAGTACGCCAGGGGCTGCTGGGGTTACACAGCAGGGGAGGAAGCCTGTGAAGGGCTTGCCTCGGTAAACCCACTGATCATCTGTACCATTAATTCACACCTTCTTGACCTTGCTGCTCAATCTATACTCCAATGCTTGTCTCAAGTGGCGCCGACGCAGAGGAGGCCAGGCTCATACATCCTAATCCGGGGCTGACACAGGCCACAGAGTCGATGCTCTTATCATTTTTTTCTATTGTTTTCTGTCCTTGTCTCCTGTTTTATTTGCTGGCCTTGTCAACTCAAGTGACAGTATCAGTGTTTTCCATACTTTTCTACAACATCAGTGACATTTGTGGCAGCAATGTACTAAAAAACTGTCAGTTTTCCTGTTTTTATTCTATTTTTATTTTGACATTTTAATTTGGGAATAGCATTTCTTGCAGAGGCAAAGTGGAGGAGACTTCTTCCAACTGCTTTGAGGCGGGAAAGTAATCACTCTAAATGTAAATTAAGATTTGCTAAATGTAAGCGATGTTCCACTCTGTGTCCTTTGTGAGGTAAAAACTCCCGGGGATCTGTGCGTCTGTCCACAGCTATGGCTGGAACGCAGGGGTCAGATTCATAATTAACCCCTTACACTTTTTAAGGGGAGTGACGGGTGGAGAGGGGACATTGGCTACTAATGTACTTTATTGCAGACGGGCTATTTTTCTCATTACTTTATTTCATACTCAAGCAAGAAACTGCATCCAAATTCCACATGACGACTCTTCTCATCCCTTTAAATGTATTTCCTTTCGTCATGATAAGCGTGTATCTGCTATTAGTGAGCAGCGACTCCTGTCCCAACGCTTTGCTTCTGTTGTTACCGCTCATCAGCATCAGAGCCATGTCACCCTTTGATGGCACGGTTTTGGTGGTGGTGGTGGTAGGGGGGAATGCAGGAGTCGGGTACGGGCAGCTTCAAGCTGGGTTCAGAGGTTAATTGTCAGTATTTTGGTTTGTTACTCCACGTGTAGCTTCCATCCACTTTGATTCCCCCCCTCGCTTTTTGACTGGCGCGGTAAGGCTTCGTGCTTGGTGCTCATTAATTGTCGTAATCTGAGGGAGGCTGATGCTGTATCGACAATGGTGTACCTCCCCTAACCTCCCCCTCCCTCACTCCTCATTCCCCTCCATCCTGCAGCTCCATGCCCCGCCGCGGTGGACGGCAGGCAGGCCGGCCGGCTGGCAGGCTGGTGGGCGGGCGAGGCCAGGAGCTCTCCGTGGGTGATGAAAATGCATTCTGCGGGCTTAATTGAAGGTAGAGCTGTCATGTTCCACGCAGACAGCCACATGTAATTATTCCAGTCTGCCAGGCTTCAGTTTGCCTGTCAGCTACCTGCCTGGGCTGCCTGCTGCTGCTAGAGGGTGTATCGAGACAGAAAGCGAGGGAGGGGTAGATAAGGGGATGGATAGAGGAAAAGAGGAAAGGGAAGAAAAGTGTGCGTCTGTGTGTGTGCGTGCTCGGCCTGGCTGGGGAGTTTCACTGGAGGGGTGCATAAAAAGCAGTGATCTTCCAATTTGTCTCTGCTGCTCGTCCTTTCTCTCTCCCTCTATCTTTAACTCTCTTTCTACCGACTTTTCTCTTGTGCCGGCACCCTCCAGTCAATCTTCTCTCTTTTTCTGTCTCCACATTTCCTCCTTCAGGAAGAGACACAGAGGAAGGGGGAAAAAAGTACAGAAGCATAGAGAGGAAGAGTGAGCGACAGTAAATGTAGGCCCTCCACAGATAGCCCAGGCCGCTAAACATAGCCTGCTTGGTTCAACATCGACTTCAATTTGGAGAACCTCAGAGTATTTTGTTCCTCCATGTGGCAATTAGGATGTCAAATCAAACTTGGGAAGGCAAACAGCAGAGCAAGCCTCCTCGCTGCTATTTCCAGACACCACGTCTCTGTCTCAAGCACACACACACCAGCCTCTTTCTCTCTCTCTCTCTCACACACACACACACACACACACACACACACAGCTATCCGGATCTCCTAAGGATTACACAAACTCTGTAGCTGCTCAGAGAGCTTCTTTCTCCTTCACATGGACACAGAAGCACACACACACACACACACACACACACACACACACCGAACAGTGTTATGGAAATGATCACATCCCCAAACAATGCCCAGTCCCTGACCCAGTAGTCCGAGAAGCCATAAATCGGGGTGTTTCAGCGGAGGCCTGACCCTTGACTTCTCCAGCACCAGGCCTGTCCTTACTGTCAGTCAAACCTTTATCTCCCTCTGACCTCTCAACATTACCCAGACAACGACGGGGCGAAGTCAGAGCCCTCATCCCCAATCACACGCCTTTTTTTTCTCCAGCATTTCACACCATGACACCAGTGTGTGCTCTGTGCTCCAAGACAAATCGCTCCCATTCAACTTTGGTAACACTCATGGTGTTATCGTGTAAAACGGGTCAGTTTGATTTTGTCTGAAATACTCAGCAGTAGCAAACAAACATGATTACATACATATAATGTGGATCAGGAATTTCTGTGGTTTTGCTGCGTCTTAGCTCAGCTCTCAATACAGTGTATCATATGATCCTCATTGACACGCTACAGCAGTGGTTTGGTTTATCTGGTTCTGCTCTTAGTCGGTGTGTTGTATTTATCACATTTGCTGTGGTGGTTATGATGCTTGATGCTGTTTTGAGCTTTGGAGTGCCCCAAGGGTCTGTTCCTGGCCCCATTTTATTTTCTATTCATATACTGTTGGGCCTATGAATTTGTTTTCTCTTTTTGTCTTTTATGCAGATGATGCCTGGCTGTACTTGTCCATTAAATGTGATTATCTTAGCAAACTGACTGAGTACAAAATGACATTTAGAGAAGCTGATATATAAACGCAGGATATATTGAGTACATTGAGTTAAAGTCTCTTCACTTAGTTAGGCAATGTATGCTGGTTGTTTCCAGATTTCAACTAATATGCAAGGAGACAGCATTTGCTGTTTTTGGCCCCTAAAAGAGTTTTTCCTCTAATTGTTATATCATCTAATTCTGAAACTGAAGGAACATAAGGCTCATTTTAGACCCTTTTACAACTGATACCATCAAAAATGTAAGTGTGCATGTTGGCAATGAAAGTGGTGTTTTGTCCCTGCTACCTAGATAAGTTGGCTAGCTTTAAACATTAAATTATAACTGTTACCAGCATCAAAATGTCTGGTTGTTGCAGTTTCTAAAAGGCGCTATTCCAACAGTTAATTTAAATTCTACAGAATACCAATTAGGATTACAACTACTTCTGACCAATGTGACTCCGCTGAAAGTATCATCTTTGCTTGCAATGGCAACTTTATGAACATATAGGTTTCTTCATAAAAAGCCTTCAATTTTCTCTTAATTAATTGTATATACACACTCATTTGTGGTATTATCGTCACCAGTAATTTACACAGGATACAAAGAGCAACCACAGACTCATTCTGCTGTATATACCGGTGGCAACTATGGGTGCAAGCTGTTAAGCATGTTGACTACCACTGGACTGAGGACACAATTGAACTGATGTTTCTCAGTTGTGTTTGCTTAACAAATGATGATGAAGCTCTGAACAATGCAAGCCAGCAGCACAACATGCGTTTTCTGTTTTTTTTGTATGTGTTTTTTATTAGAACCTCATATGTAGTGGTCTTGTGTCCTTGCACCCTTTGCATGTGTTTTTGTTTGCAGACTGTATGAGGGGCTGTATCCTCTTTTGTTACCATTCTGCTGATTAGTGCCATATAGATAAATCACACACACAATGCCACCACCATAGTTGGAGCACTTCCATGACAAAAAGGTATTATTCCTTCTTGGTTTGGCATTGTGATTTTCTTAAACTGAACAGTCTGGCCTCCACTCCAGCTTGGCTGAAGACATCTAATGTAATAAATGCACAAGATTCCCTGTCTCACCTATAGTCATTTACAAATTTCTCTGACATCCCCTGTCTGGCATACACCTCCCTAAATTCCATAATTTTCCAGAAATTCCATGATCAGTGGGAAAACTGCACACAAGATAAATATTTAACCCCTGGAGGTGTATTCAGTTCAACTCGGCACAGAACAAGATACACACCCCTATGGTTCACAGGGGTGTTCAAAAGCACAACCACATGAAGGCACTGTCTGCTTTATTCCACTGACTGTTTTCTTTTCTCATCTTTTCCCTTTTACCATCAAGCACTGTAAATTATAATTGCTCTGATCTCATTCAAATGTATTTAATGACAGAGCAATGGGGTAAATGACAGCTTCTGAAAACACTTTGTGAATCAGTAACCGAAACCTCAGTCTCTATTTGCATTCGTGCACACGCGTGTGCGTGTGATTGCATGAATGTGTTGGTCCAGTGCCAACATGGGGCAGCGTGCGCTAAACAAGATAAAAGAGTTTTCCAAGAAACTCACTAAATGGGGACACGGACCCCGCTGTTTGTCTGCAGAGCAGGCTGTCCGAAGGTTGGAGACGCTCAGGAATTTGGGGCTGAGCGGGGCAGGGCCACCAGGGGACATGGGACTCTGGGTCACTGCTTCTGAGGTCACCCCCCATTCCTCCCCTTTGTGTCCCCATTCAACCTACAATATGCCGTGAGCAACAATATTCCTAAAACAGCACAAACGAATGCACCCGTGCTGCTTAACACGTCATTCAACCTGGTGTCGAGCAGTGAAATCTGATTTTATCTGAAAAGAAGTGAAACAAATCCAACCAGGGGGGTGAGATCATTTCATTTGTCTCCAATGCAAATCTCGTTTTAAAAATTGTAATGTCATTTTCATGATTCTTAAGGGAGGGATTGGCCTTGTGTCCCTGTGACTGAACCTTTCTGCATCTTGAAATAAAACTGCACTGGGGTCAAGTCATGGTTGTAGAGTTATGAGCAGAGTGGGAAACTTTTTCTTTTTTTTAATGAAAAAAGGTCTTAAAAGAAATTAAGATCTCAACACCAAAATGTCATTTTGTTGGACTAATTCATGTTTCTTTTTGCAGTGGTCAAGCATTTAGTCTGTGACCATCTTCTCAACAGCATCTCCATCATGTTGTCCTGCGTCTGTCACTTTTCCTCCTCACTCTCTGATAAACATTCAAGTCTTTTTTTCCATGGAATATTTCAATCTAGTAATTCATCAAGACCAGATGGGCTGTAATGCTAATTTTAAAAGGAACACACTATGTTCATGGTTGCTGGTTGGTGATGAAAACAAATGATCAGTGTGTTCTGTGCTCCAGTGTTTCATGTCAACTCTTTTTCAAAGTGTTGATAACAGGCCACTAAGTTTTGAGTGACCTGTAGATTCACTGAGTTGAAAAAGTGGCTTTCTGCATGAAAAGGGGAAATGTTTTAGCAGTGTAAGGATGAGTTTGTCTGATCCAAAATTGTACTGAAAGAGAGGCAAACGCAGGAAAGTAAATTAAAATCAACAATATAAAAGCCCTCTCAGCACACCACCACCCTCTCTGCCCACTCCAACAGCACAGAAGACTGGCACTGCTCCTGTCTCAGCTTTATTTAATCGAACATACCATCTGCTCAGGTAAGCAAAGGGGTGACCTAAAACTAACAAGCATTGAAGTATTATACAGCTACAGATACTACTGAACTATACAAGAAACCTATTGGTATTGTTGACATTTGAGGTTAGGTATGAGCACATACATTTTCACACATGGGTGCATCAACTTTTAAAGAATGCCATATACTGAACAACAGGTTTACCCCTTTCTCCAATCACTTGGTAGTGTCCACTCGCTGCCTGCAGGATGCAGTCAGGCACACCTGTGTTCACTCGCCCCAATCAAGCGGCAGGCACACCTGCCTTCCATATCACCAAACGAGCACATGGCCAGAAACACCACCAAAAGCAGAAATTTGTAAAAAAAAAAAAAAAAAAAAAGAATATACGATTATATTTTTGTGAAGCACAATAATTCATTAAACAGCATGTCCCCCTGGAATATAATTAATGATTTTACACTAAATTAAACCTGATAATGTTGAGGAACCATTAAAAGACAAGAAAGGATATCTATTGCACACAAATTCAGTATTTGTTGCATCCCCATTTATTTTATGTATTATCTTAGATGAAACAAATCAATATTGTTTTACAAACATTAATGCCAATAAAGCAAATTGAATTGAATTGAATATATGTCCACAGAGATTTTAAAATGAGCAGTAGATTTCATTGTACTCCACTTTTACTTGTACAAACAAAACTCATCATGAACTATGTCTGACAGAGAGACACATTGTTTGACTTTTCAGTTCCAGATTATTTCATGTAAATGTTATCAGTTGCCATTAAAAAGTGCATGGAGCACTGTGGCACAGTTTGGTATTTTTCTTTCAATAATACGGCATCAAACACGTGGGATTTTATTTTTTTATTTGATTTGATAGAAGTATTTTTTTGCAACGAAAACAAGTATCTAAAGGAACAGTATGGAAGATTTAGGGGAATTTAGGGGGGACCTGTTCCCAACACAACAGTTTTTAATTTAAGGTGATTATACACTAAACAAAACATACTTATTATTCCATTTCTGCCATAGATCCCCCTAATCACTATTAAGGTTACTCATAAACAACCTAACCTGACTCAGTCTCTTTCTCCACCTCCCCTGTTTTCTCCTCAGTGCAGTGTAGTGTATTCTGCAGATTATGGGGCGGTTGCTGTTGGAGGATATTAGCCGCCTCCGTGCAGCCTCCTCCCAATGTGATGACAAGCTCCAGAGAAACCCTTCACACAGCTGGAAACTCGGGAGGCCCCAGTCTTCAGAGGCGTGCGCCTGGCCCCTCGACACAAACCACGCCGATGTACAGTTTTGTCTCTTTGTGCTTCTCCCTCCCATTCCCTCCCTCTTTCCCTCCTTATCTGTCTTCTTTCCCCCTCCCTTCTAACTCTGCCTCTGTTTTTTTCCCTGCTTAATTTAGGGCACGCCCTCTCTCTCAAAGTCTTTAACAGTTCATTTGAAGTGTGTTGTCACAGCAGGTCAAACACTTAATTTATGGTATTGAAAATAGAGCAGAAAATTTGGTTTGCACTTTTTGTCAGCAGCAACACGTGTGGCTATTTCATCTTTGACAACAACACAACACTAAAATATTATATCTGTAATGTCAAATATCTGAAATATGGATAAAACAAGTGCCAACCTCCAAGTGGCAAAACTGCAATTCCGTTAATGGCCACCTGAGACTGGCTCCAAAAGCGAGTCAGTCTCCAAAGACACCCATGTTAAAACTTTACGGCAGAAATATGCATATTTACAGCATGTTTAAAAAAAACCTGTTTAACTCTGACTCTGTGGCTTCCCCCTTCATGACAGCTGTATGGGGAGAGAATTTTTATATGCTATATGCTGCACCTGATGTAGCATCTTAGATGCAAACTTACATATACTGCATGTCCACTGCACAGAGATTTTAAACTGAGCACTGTCTTTCATAGTACTTTGTACTTGCACGGACAAAACTAGTCACAAGCCAGATCTGACAGAAAGACAGCTTTTCAATTGTAAATGTTTTCGGTTGCCATTAAAAAAGTGCATGGAGCACTGTGGCAAACAATCTTCTGCAGATTTCAGTGTTTTCCTTCACACGCTGGACTTGATACTTGAAGACAAGTATTTAAGGAACAGAGTGTAAGATTTAGGGCGATTTAATGGGAACCTGCATTGAAAATTGAGATCAAAAAGATTGCAACCAGCTGAGACCAGAGATTTTAAATTCAGTCATTGTTGCATCAGGATTTTTTTATGTACTATCTTAGATGAAAACTGACATATACTGTATGTCCACTGCACAGAGATTTTGACCAAACGGCACAGTCTTGACAAAGACTGAAAGGTTTAACATCATCAATTTCACAACTAAAGTATTTACATTGCATTAGATAAGGTGTTCCTGTTATTAAGTCCTTGCTTTAAGTATTGATAATGCTTGAGTACAGTGACTGTTCATGGACAGTGCTGATGAACCTCTCAGGTGCAAGCAAACACTATTAAAGCAGCTCTGCACTCAATTCAGA
Source organism: Plectropomus leopardus (assembly GCF_008729295.1). Classification (NCBI taxonomy): domain Eukaryota; kingdom Metazoa; phylum Chordata; class Actinopteri; order Perciformes; family Serranidae; genus Plectropomus; species Plectropomus leopardus. Next base: position 19,305,149 of record NC_056483.1, read on the forward strand.
GTATATGAGTTGTCTGGAGACGGTTCTCAACCATGGATGGGGCTGAGCTGGCTAACAGTTAACAGTACACATTTCACAAACAGTGCTAAAAAACAGCAAAAGTGCTGACTTAGCTGACAGTGTTAACCAGGGAGGAGACAGAGGGTGGACGCTCTGCTTTCACGACAACACCATCCTGATATCAACTGCAACTGTCATGTGAGTACAGCGCAAAGCAGCGGCGATGAGCTAGCCAGTGGATACACACATGCACTAATATGCACTTGCAGCTAGACAGGCTTACCACAACAAACCACAGAGAAGCTTGGATTACAAGACACACAGAGATAGTGTGACTTCAGTCTCTGCACAGGACATCACTGGTTTGCTCCTGGATTAACGCTCTGAATGTCGCATACAGTTCCCTCAAATATCTCAAATAAACTCTGACTTACAAAAACAAGTTTGACAGGTTATTTTTACATTAAAAACAAACTAAAAAATCTGCTAGATCATTCTTAATTTATCAGATGTCCAATCAAGGTTCACATGTCCTACAACTGTCACCACACTCCTCAGATATAATCAGTCTACTCTGCAGTATAATTTTTCAAGTTAATGAAATGGAAACATTAGTCTGGTTCAGAGTCCCTCATAATCAGGACAACTTGGAGTGGTGAAGCTGAGTGTCTATAAGCAGAACAAAAGTCACGTCTTCCCTGTGAATAAGCTGCAAATCTGGGCCAGTCACCACTGAGACCCGCCGTGGCCCTTGGGCTCACTTAAGGAAGGCCTGTAAAAACCATGACTGATTTACATCTTCGCTGCCTGGGCTTCCGCAGAGCAGCGCCGCCCCCCGTCCCACTGTGAATGCTTCAGAGAGCCACGGAGGGCTGGGTTGTGAGGGCGCAAGAACCACAGAGGAGTGGGGGGGTGGGGAGGGCAGGGGCAGAGAGAGAGGCCAAGAGAGAATAGGAATGTAGAAAAGAAAGAGGGAGAAGAGAAGAAGAGGGGGGCGTAAGAGGGGGGAGAGGTCACAAGGGCAGTGCAGGGCGCTCCCAATCAGCGCTGTGTAAACAGGCCTCCTCCTGGAGTGGACAGGTTGCAGGGGGGAGTCCTCCACGGGCCACTGAGGCTGTCAGCAGAGCAGATAACTGATGGCAGGAATGTGGCATTTGTTCTTAAAAAGAGGGAGAGCGGGAGGAAGAGAGGGAGGGAAAGGGGAGGAGTTCAACTAGTGGCAGAAAGCGGGGCCGCCAATTAACATCTACTTGATGCATTCATACAGCCGGGCCTCTGGCTCCTTAAGCCCTGCAGCTGCATTTGTGCTGGCAGGCAGCTCCCTGCTTCCCTGGCCCTGTGCGCTCACACAGAGATCCCCTTAACTAGACAACGGCTTCGGGTGCACGGCTGTACAGTACCAACATTGTTAGACAGTGTAGTCATTACTCTGTAGACTGCTGGTCATCTGGTGAGTTCTAACAGAAACTGATGAATTTATAGGAAGGCTTCCAGTTTTCATAACCTCAGGAGTTTGCAAGTTTTCTTACATTAAAGCTATAAAGAGGCAGCTGGTGGTGTTTTGTTGCCACTCATCATATCCTAACTATTTGGTAAGCTTCTGCCGATGTGTGCCGAGTCTTTTTGTCTCATATTACAGCACATCACCACACATTCTGTCATTTTCCTAACTACCACCTCCCTGTCTGCCCGAGTCTTCTCCATGTACATAAAGATTGTGGTTAGGAAGATTGACATCAATTTAGGAGTTAAGCTGCACCAATGGGATTAATGTGATCCACAAGTCAAGTCCTGTCTGCAGCCTCTGCGTGTGTCCTGTCTGCCTCAAGACGGGCGTTCATCTCCCTCTGATCCCAAAACAGTTATTAGCCTGTCCTCCCATCTGGAGCAAATAGAAGCGAGATCCGAGTCCGCTGACCTCGCGTCTGCGCTCAAAAGCAAGGCAGAGCTCTCCCTCCGCGCCCTCAATCTGCAAATGGAGCCATGATCCCATCTTTGACCCTCCCTCTACCACCACCCGTTGTGGTGGCCTTTGAGGCCAAGTGAGGTGTAAACAAATCCAATATACGCTGCATTGTATGGCACCCCAAGGGTCCCAATGAAGTTACTCTAGAGGTACAAATCACTTCGGGTCACGGTTTGCTTGCTTTTTCTTGCTCTGTTTCCCCAAGGCTCGCCATTCCCCACACCGAGAACGCTACCCAGCCACCCACCGTCACCATCATACAGGTTTATTTACATTTGGACGTCTTAGATTGATTGAATGGCCCCTTTTTGGGATTGTACCTCCATAGGCCTGCTTAGTGTTCAAACCGCAGACCACCGTGCAATGAGAGAAAGGTCCACACTTTCTGTTCCTTAAATCACAATGCCATCTGACTCCGGCTGTTACCCAGAGTAAGCGTTGCCATATATCAGTGTTATCATCAGCACTGGAAGAAGTTATTACGCAGAGGTTGTGTGCAGGATCATCTCTCTTCCAAGTGCTTGCTCTGCTTTTCAGAGGACTTTGTTTGAAAATGGGATTTTGCTGAATATTTATAGGAGTAGTCTACTGGAAATATACATTTTCAACATGTAGTCATTCAGAAAAAAAGTTTTAGAGGGGCTTTCATAATGTTTTTCAGCAGAAAAAGGCTTTTTTGAACACAGAGAAGTCAAACTGGGTAGGTACCATGAGGGATAGACACTTTTTTTCAGGGGGGGATGACACAAATTGACTCAAATTATTGTGTTGGCACGTTCCCATTAGAAATAATATGGAGTGCATCAGTATGGATATGGATCGTCATCATTTTTCTTGCATTGTGCTCAGACACCGTTCACAAGCATTCAAACCTGTGAAACCCGAGCATATTGGTTTGGTTTATTTTGAAAACATGGCTAAAAAGGCAATGCGCAACTTGGCAAGAAATGGCTCTCAAATTGCAAGAGATTAAAAAAAAATAAAAAATTCCTGAAAATGATATTTCTAATTGTTATAATATTGTTATAACAATTTCTGGGTCATTTCTTGTAAAGATTACGCATTGCCTTCCTCTTATGTTCATGAATTGGGTAGGTTTTTTCAGATTACAAAGGGTTAATGTTCTAGAACATACAGTATATCCACCTGCATTGCATTCCTATCAAGCAATGTTTGTAAATTGCTACAGATTCCTGGCAGTTTTCCCCTCACTGCTTCACTTTTCAAGGACGTGCAATTGAGCACAATGTTGCGTAAATAGCAGTTTGCAAACAGTGCCGCGGGTCAGCAGGGCAGAGGACAACTATCTATTTCCTGGACAACACCCTCCCCTGACCTAGCAGGCAGTTATCAGGTCACTCTGGGTTCAGCCTCAGGGCGTGGGCCATTGCCTGTCTGCACGTTACCTACAGTCTTAGAGAAGTGCAAAGGAATGCAAGACCATCCAGTGATCTACTACTGGCTGGTTCGAGCTGGACAGCGAGGATTCAGCTCACTGGTGTTATCTGCTGGTCTGTGACACAGGCTGTAGCAAGTTATCCAGCCTCTAACGTTTCATGTGAGGCCACTGACTGAATGTATGAAACACTGAAGCTATTGACAGTAATCTGCCTCAGTATCGTGGCGAGTCTCTTGCATGTATAGAAGGAATGACAAAGGCAGTTTCAGTATCACTGGATGCCAACAATAGCTCCTTTGTGTCCAGTTATGTCACTACGAGCTGCTGTTCAAAACACAGGAGTGGTTCGGAGGAGTCCTCACTTCCACTGAGGACCTGTTGGGGGATGCACACAGTTCAGTGGAGCAGCAGCAGGTCTATTTCTGTGTGTGTGAGAAAGAGAGAAAGACAGAGATGCATGCATCTGCCTGCGTCTGAGCATGTGAATAAGAGATTGTTTTACGGGCCAATGAATCAATTCACATAATATGATGTAGTGTAGTTGTAAGTTGGCGGTTGCTCCAGATGCATATGACTAAAGTTCACTCTTTAGGATAATTGGATGTGACACGTGTGTGAGGCTAGTGACGACCAAACTAATGTGAGCAGCAATGCAGTCTGACTTGTCAGCATGGGCTGACGCCGTTCAGTCAAGTTACTGCCCGTGAATATTCTCCTTGAACTTCTGTTGTATGATTTACATCAGTGCTTCCCAACCAACATCCCCCACTTTAAACCAGGATTAGTTAAACTCAAGGGCTCCTTCATGGACACAACCTACCATGCTCCAAATATGTCAGTTTTAACTGATATCATACTGGATGTTATTTTACACTATTAATAATATGAAAGCAGATAATCATGTATTCAAACAGTTGAACTGTTCATATTTAGGTCAGCTGGACCACGTTTGCATTCATACTGCTACCACTTGTGGCAGAGGATGTTTCAACCATTTATCTATTACTTTTCACTAATAATTTCAACCATTTAAGCAGTTCATCACTTTTAACCAACTAATTCAACCACTCATCCACCCCATTCTCATTCCAAAGTCATCAAATATCACCTCCTTTGCAGTGAATTTAGCATGATGTCTAACTACTGGTATTACATTTAGCCATATACTTCAACCATTTGTCTATAATTTCAGCTGTTAACAATTATTTTGAGATGTTTTACCAGTGAAAGATGATGCCATTTAGCTACTGTATTTTATTTACTCTTTTATGCACTCTCAACTGCAACACATGGCCATTTTAAGCATTACAGTTGACTCAATATGTGGATATATGTATATACATAAAATCAAATCATAAATTAAAAAAATAAATAAATAATTGAGCTACTGTACAATGTATCTCATGGCAACACCAAAAATGGCTAACCTCTGGGGTAAAAGAGGGCCTGCTTGTGGTTTTGAATCACGTCCTAGCAGTGCATTGAGATTATTAACTTTTTACCATTTGTTCATGGCTGAATGGGTGGTTGTAATTCCCAAATCTCACATGTTTTACTTTCATGGATCTGGATCATCAGCTTTTAGGCCTAACCGTCAAGTATGAGAGGCAGAGGAGATTTAATTAAGTTAGTCTTGCGAGATGTAATTAAGCAGCATTGCGTAGCTGCTCTCTCCAAACCCAGCCGGGCGATGGTAGGATAGGTGGGTCTGCGCAGCACGTCCTGAGGCTAGCTAGCTAGCTGGTGCAATTACAGTGCTGTCTCACAGCATCAGGTATTTTAAATATAATAGGGTTTGGCCTGGTTTCTCTTTGCCCCAGTTAAAGTTCCCTTTCCGCTCTGCCTAATTAGACAAAAACAGCTCCCTCCTGTAAGTCTTATCAGCCTTACGTTACAGAGGTTTCACCGAGGCTCTCATCGGACAGACACAGAACATGTACATTTGGAACATTTGCTGCATTGTATACACGACATAGAGGAGGAAGACAGCGCAACACCTGCGCCTTTATTGCTGATCAAAGTTGCACATTCATATTTTAACAAGGAGAGACCATATCGTGCTTTGACAAAAGGGACCTTTGCGTACCAACAGATGCAGCTCTGTTCATTATCTATGGAGGAATGTCAGGATTCAGATCTATGAAATGCCATTTGCTGAACGCTGTCACACGCTCCAGTACACTCCACAAACCAATTAAACCAAATTGACAGGATTGTTCAAACCGGTCTGATTTGCCACGAACACACACGCAGACACACGCATAAACACACACACACAAAAACGCACACACACACACACACGCACACACACACACACAGCATGAGATTATTTTACAAGTGATTCTGACATTGTTTGGATTATTCACAAAGTGTATGTGTTTGCTTTTTGAGTGTAAGCCATTAATATTAACTAAGGCAGGAGAAGGCTGTATTTGTCAAAGCTTTGCTGTGGTGTGTTCACTATCACTAAAACACAGAAGAGAGACGGAAGAACATAGTAATATTTCTGACTTTTAATTTTCAAACTCTACAGCATGCTGAGTGTCGCTGTCATTTATTTTTTTTAATGGCAGCATAGCAGCGTTTTCAGTCATCTTGGCATGATGCAATTTACATAAATTTCAAAACATTACATGAATAAGTTACACGTCAAACATTTAGCATAGCACCCAAATTTCACTCACAGATGACTGAATCAAATGCTTCTATTGGGGACATGCATTTTTAATAGCATGTCAATGCTCATTGGTTTTTCATATCGTTTACAGACCCACTGGGGTGCGAATTAACTTTCCAAATTAAACTCGCTTTCTGGGTTTTTGCTAGAGAATATTTTAAGTATGCTGTTGGATCTCCATGCTGACAGGGCCTGAAGAGATTATTTTTCCAAGAGCCGACCTCAGGGTGAGATGTTTATTGAAAATTCAATGAAAAGGACCCGTGCTTATGGAGTCAAAACAGCCTCCAACACATTATGAATTAAGTAGCTACAGATATGAATCTACTATTACACACAGAAGGGTTTTCACGAAACATGGGTCCAAAAACAGCAAAACAATGAAGTTATTCTTTTGACATAAGAATGATCTGGTTTTTGACAGAACCTCTTTTAAATGTCAAAAAACCAAACATCTCTCAGACAGCGACATTAAAACAGAGATGTTTCACCTCATGACCTTTAATAATATTTACAACCTGATGAGCGAATCTGGTGATTTGTCTCTATCAAAATAACTCTCAAGCAATATTTCAATGCAAGTCAACTTTTTCCAGAGACAAATCCCCAAGCATCCCCACATAAAGTCAGCTTCTGCCTCACAGACGCCGGATTTCAGCTGTGGTCAGCTGTGTTTTCCACCACACTTCAGTCTGCAGCAGCTAATAAGACTATTTCAGCCTTCTACCTGCAACTGAGATGCACTCCTCAATAATGCATTAGACAGGCAGGCTAGCACCCCTGGGCCCCCCCCACCCCTCGCTCTCTTCCCCCCCTGTACATACTGTACAGAATACAGTGATGATGCTGCCTCTGCAGCCTGACTCAAAGGTGAGTAAGGCCTATTGATTTGTGGACAGAAAGCACCACTTCTCATCTTCACCAAGCCTGGCTGCAAAATGGATTGGAGTGAAGAGGATGGTGGTGGTGGTGGTGATGATGGCGGTGGGGGTAATACACACAAAAACAGAGAGAGGTGGAGAGGGCAAGGAAGGGGGTGCGAGGGTGTTAGGAAGGGAGGAGGGGTTGAAGGAGACACAGAGAGAGAAGCAAACTGGAAAAACAACAGAGACACCGGTGCTTTGTTACTCTTTCAGCCGCGGTGACATCACTGTGCATTTTCCCGGAGGACGGAGCAGAGAGGGGAGGGTGGAGGGGAGTAGGAGGAGGGAAGAAAAATAGAAAAGTCGAGGCGAGGAGAGAAGTGGATTTTGCTCTAAGAAGCTACTTTCCTGGTCTTCTTAACCTCCTGGGCATTCTGCAATAAAAAGAGTTTTAACCCATGATGTGTGTAATATTGTGCTATTTGAGCCCAGGAGTGTGCGTAGTTTTATTTCAGCCAGAGCAACAGTTTTTTTTTACTTTTTTGACATGTCCTCAACCAAGAACCCATGATGGCCCAGTGCACTGCAACTTAGGAAAACATTGCAAATATTTGCTGTATACTTATCACAAATATATACAGCAAACCAAAAACTATGGCAAAAACTCTTTGTGTAACTTTTACCTCTTTTCAACCAAAATAAGCAGGTGTAAGCAGGTTTTTTAAACACTGGTAAACCAGCTGATTCTCATTCCGAACTTGTTTAAAAGGCACCTTGCGCGTGCACATGAAACGCTGCTGGACAGCGTCAGGTGACAATGTGGCTGGACAGAACCTAATGCTAGCCATCCGTGCCCTTATTGCTTAAACCTCTGTTGTTATTTTTTGTTGTTGTGTTGTTGTTTTTTTGACATTGTGTCATATTTGATGTCACAAACAGACCAGAACACAGGTTAGTAAACAACTGATAGCAGCATGGAGGCCAGTGAAAATGTTACAGCAGTTACTTGTCTTTATATATGTCTTATTTATTCAGTCTGTCTTTCAAACTCGGTGCAGAGTAATTTTGAAAGTTGTTCGAGCACTGCTTGGGCAGAGATGGACAGTATTTTGCAGTGGTGGATCATTGCATCTGGGTGGTAAAGGGACTAAAATAAATGTCACCCAGGTGTTTTATTTCCATCAATTGCGATCGGAGCAGGAGCCGATAAATACCGATGACTACTGCAATCATTTGACCCGGATGTGAATGCCAACTCTAACCTTTCCCATTACACACAAAATCCAGATGTTAGTGGGTGTTAGTGTTTTATTTTGTGCAGTGGGCTTGGGGCTTTAGTTCCTTTTTTTGTAACTTGTATTTGGTTGTCTTTGTCTGAATTTGCTGCATACTTCTGTTTTAGGTTGTGTTTTCAATATTGCATTTCAGCCTGTATGTATCATCAAATTGTGAGATGTTCTCTAAATTTGATTTATGTATTGCATGTGTTGTTGCATTGCACATTGTACATGTTTTAAAATCAGCTAGCTCTACATTGTAGTCTGATTTGACCATACAATTTACATCCTCTACCTTTGTAAAATTGCCTGATAAACAGTCACGCCGGTAAAGTGAACCAGAGCGGAGCCGAGATAAAGAGCATTGTCTCCTCATTTGTCTCTGTCCACCAGTGGCTCCCTAAGTGGACTCGCCATTGATAACTACACAATGCTTCCCTTCCCGCGCAACAAAGGCTCCCTCAACCAGATGGCAAATTAGTGCCAATTGTCCAAAAACAATGTGGACGTCTGATGACAGACGCTCAGGGCGCACGGCGGAGAAAGCAGCAGACCGTTGTTTGGACAGAAGATTTTTCCATTCAGACTTCCCCCTGCGCTGCACTCCCACACCGAGTGAGCAAGGAGTGACTGGGAATCATTATTCAGTACTCCAGGGGCCCGGCCGTTTAACACACATCCGCCAAGTTCAATCTGCTCCAATAGACACATGGACTTGTGATTTCTCTTTCGGTGTGTTAGTGTAAAACAGATGAGGTGCTGCTGATACACTCACTCTGGCACAGCTTTGACAGCAAGCACTTGCTTTTTGCATATAATCTGTCCACGCCTCGGGTCATTAAAGTAGCACCGACTCTGGAGCAGTACATTATTAGGCTGACGGCTGAAGGCATTAGTTAGCGCTTCGCTATTTTATCACAGCTTTCACTTGTGAAGTGTGTTTTCATGTGAAGCTGTTTGCTGATTCCAACATCTGAGGGTTCCGAGATTTTTCCTCGCTGTCCCGCTCCATCTCACCACGTGCAGTTTTTACAGCACTTCACTGGAACGAAACAATGTGTGTTGTTTCTGGCCATTTCCACAGGTCTCCTCGATGTTAATGACTTCAGCAATGGAGCTAGTGACACACTGCTGACACACTGGACAATTCCCACATTTTGTGCAGAAAAGCTGGCAGAAGTGGATTCCTATGATGAATTGCACCACTTGCTCAGTGGCGTCTGGCTTCAAGAAAATAAAATCAGTCAATTACTAATGTCCTGCAGAAGTTTCCAACAACTTTTTTCCCCTAGTAAATTAAAATGTAAAACTGTATGTGTTTGGGTTGGTCAGTTATTACAATGGCACACGGAGAGTGAGATGAGGTAGTGGCGTTCAGGATTATATTTATAGATTAAAAAAAGCAGGAGCTCTGCTGGAAACCACAAAATGAAGAGGTCGCAGCTTCTGTTCAAACAAGCATAACAAACCAAGACTTATTTTAGCCTCGCTGGTGAGCGGTCCAGAGGACACGCGCTTCTCAGCGGACAGCTGCGGTATTTACCAGAACCACAATCTATTACCATTAGATAATAAATCAAAAATAAAAGACAATGCCAAGAATAACAGCCATAAAATAGAAAGAGGATCACCCCATTACAACATAGCTTCCTTTGAGAGTATGCAATTACTTTTTATTTTATATGGCGTGCTGTTCATATACCAGAACCAAAGAGAGGAAACATTTTAAAAGCAAAACAGGAGAAATAGGCAATCAGAGAGGACTGGTGAGGTTGGTTGTTATGTTTTTAATTTTGTCTGATCTTCACGCAATACATATACATTTTTGGACTAACTAAATCCTGTTTTCTGGAAGATTTTAGTCATCATCCTCTAAAGGTTGAATTGTAGGTGTGCTGCTGTGGTAAAACAGTAAGACGTAGAATGGTCTGATTATTGTTTTTTGTCTCATGTCATACAAGTCAAGCCTTAAGAAGTGTGTGGGAGTCTGCTTTTCACCATCCATTTGAGGGTCTACAGCCACACAGCCATGACAGCATGATATAGTATCTATATATGAATAATAGTGAAACATTCCTTTATTCAAAACTTCAAGCACCTTATGATGGCGCTGGGTGACAAATACAAGGATTGCAAAAGTCTGGGGACCTTGAAAATCTGATGCAAATCTTATGGCAATCTGTCCACTAGCTTTCAAGATCATCCTTGAGGTGGGGCTATAATGGAAAAGTAAGGTGATCACATAACATGACTACAAAGAGACACACAATTGCCCCAGAAAAGCCAAAATGACCACAAAAAGCGTAAAATTACCAAAAAAAGACACAAAATTACCTCAAAGAGCCACAAAAAAGCAACAGAGAAATGTAAAACCACCCTAGAGTCTGTGTGTTTTACTCCTATATAAAAAAGTAATGGGGCCCAGTTCAGTTTTGATTTATGGCAATCCATCCCATATTTATCAAGTCACTCAGAACCAAAAATGTGGGGAACTAGAGAAAAAAACAAAGTCATCAGGATTCATCTTCTGGTAACCGTGAATGCTTATGCAAAATGCCTGCCAATTAGTTTAGGAGATGTCAGACTATGTCGCAGACTAAATTAGAAAAAATCCCCTTTACTTACTACTCTACTTCACTCTTTTGGAGCATCAACAACTTCAATTTATTCTCTAGGGACGTTGAATGTTTAGCAAATTTTTATAGCAATCCTTACATTTATTATCAAGATGTTTAATTCTAAACATCAAATGTCAAACAAAATGATAGTGCCAAAGGGAAAATTTAGGGGGTTACCAAAATAATTGTAGGATCCATCCTCTGAGGAGCATGCATGCTGGACAAAAAGACATTTAGTAGTTGTCCACAGTCTGCTGTTCATGAGGCTAAAAACATACCTTCATGACAACAAAAAAACCTCTAGGTTACTCAAGCTCCTTGCTAATTCTTCCCTGAGCTTTCATAAGGCCACATATTTGATGAAGTCTCGAAATACCACCTGGGAACGTTTACCATGTTTTCTCCCAGGTGCACAGTGGGGTGTGGGGTGGGGGGGGTGTATCTTTCAGAGGAAAACATCGACTGTGTCTTCTCATTGCCCAAACCGAGCCACTCTCAGCCTGAAAAATATCAATTCACCTTCCCTTTCATGTGAAGCAGAGAAATGCCCCAATTAAACACAAACACCATAAATCAAAACACCTGTTAGTGACGATGCGAGATTTTTCAAAGACGCTCTGAACTCCTTTGAACATCTTCTCTCCATCTCCTCCTTTTAGAACATTGATTTACAGCCTGTGACTTCATATAAAACTTGATGAATAGTGGAGTTGTGGGTACAGGAAGATATAGAGAGCGTCCTGTCTGCATCAGGAGTGGGAAAAGCAAACCTCCGGGGTGACGGAGGGGACGACCTGTTCAGGCATGTCGACTTAAAAGCAGGTACAAGGAGCCCCTCAGCACGTCCTGGCACTCTAGTTCCTGCCATTTGTTCTCCGTCGCTAGGATAAAAACCCGGCTGAAAGCACAGGATGTCGGATGTAGACAGCTCCCGTTGTCTTGGACAAGTTTGTCTGCAATTATCGTCTGAGTTCTTGCTAGGAGAACCTGCAAAGGTATCCCTGCTTCCTCTCTGTTTCCTCTTGTGAAAGAGGTGAAGTTGAAGTTTCTTCAACTTCACCTCTCTCACAGCCACAGAGATTTCACCTGTTGAGAAAATCGAGCAGTCACATGAGACTCCCAACCTGCTCTGGCTTCTTCTTTTCTTTCCTGTCTGTCATTTTGCCTCAAATCATCATTTGGAAATTTACCCCACAATTAAGTCATTTTCCAGGAATTTGGCTCTGTGGTCTTGAGACGCAAGATGGAGCCAGTCTGGTTGGGCCGCGTGAAGCCAGAGCTAGAGTGTATTTGCTCTTGTCTTCCTCCAAAGTGTCGTTTGTCATGTTCTTGGCAGACAAATGCAGCTAGACGGAGACAGGTGAAGGTCTCCTCAATAAAAAAAAGAAACGTCATCACCAGCAGGCACAGCAGCAGTGTAAACAAATAGCTCACCTGTCCCAACGCTTCCATTAAATGAAGCGAGGCTAATTCCCTGCTTGAATCGAGCAGCGGCGATCGGTTTACCAACAGCATCAGGCCTCCCCTGTCATCCCGCCTGACATCTGCAATGATAACAGAGTTAATGCTAAAGCCTCCCTGCCTCATCTCCCCGTTCTCTTTACACGCAGATTAATTTCAGCTGCGGTTTGACAGACAGACGCGTCGTCGAAACCTGCCCCGCTATACAAGGTTACTGAGTCAAGGCTGGCATCAGGAATGTGCGTGCACCTGCATGTGTGTGTATGCATGTATGTGTGTGTCTCTGCGCCTGCCTCCTCTGCAGCGCCTGCCAAAGCCACTTCCTTAAACATGTCAGACATAATCCTGTCATTGCTGGAGGGGAAATAGTCGAGGCCGGCAGGCAAGCAAGCAAGCAAGCCAGAGAGAGCGCGGAGAAGTAGAGAGATGATAAATAGTCCAGGTTATATGTCCAGGTGTGGCTGTCTCTGCCACACACCTGTGCCAAAGACATATTTAGAAATCAGCAGAATTATCCTCCGCAAAGCCAGTGTCTGCTAGCATTTATGGGGCGAGTGTAGCTGTATTTTTAAAAACACAAAGCCACAGTAGCAGTGGATAGTGGATGTGGGTTTGAGGTGTTCCGGTGTTTTTGGCAGAGTTTCTCTCTAAGTGGAAAAACACAGATGTCAACAAGCCGTTTCTGGAATCTTGCACCTCATTCCTTTTTCTCACTAACATTGGTAACTATTTCAAAACCAGATTCAGTGTGTGCAGAGCTAAAATACATTTCTGGTTTATCATTACAGGGGTCCTCGTTTGTTTAGTTTTTGATAATATTGTACTCATTGCAACAACAGTCCAAAGAGACAAGAGCAGTGGTGGACAAAGTACACAACTCTTAAACTTGAGCCAAAGTAAAGATACTGCTCAGTGCAATACAAGTGAAAATTGCTGAGTCAAATTAATACTTGAGTTAAAGTACTGGAGAACTTGCTTTTAAAAATACTTAAGTATTCAACATACTTAAAAAAAACAACTTCAATGCATTGCACGTGGTTCCTAAATTGACAAGAAGACCACTGTCATTTTCATAATTTGAAAATAAAGAAACAACCTTAACATTTTTTCGGGAGTTTTTTGGAAGTTTTTATGTGAGGGTCTAAGGGCAGAGGGATGTCGTACACCCTAAAGCCCTCTGAGGCAAACCTTGATTTGTGATAATGGGCTCTATGAATAAAACTGTCTTGACTTGACTTAACATCCCATTAACACACCTGCAGATTTATAACTGTTAAACAGAAACTCAGATAGATAGAAAAATGTTACTATAAACGGTTTGAATTCACAACCAAAACTATCTTTCTTTGATGACCTCTAGTCTCTACTGATGAGTTGCCCAATCTGAGTAGTGCATGCACCAGATAGAGGTTCGGGAACAACACTTCAACAAACAAACAGCTCGCAGAACTGCAGTATCACTGTTCATGGGCTTTTCCATTTTAGAAAAAAAATAATTCACTAACTTAAAAGCAAATGAGTAATAAGTAACAAAAGGCTTCATAGAAATGTAGTGGACAATATTTTCTTTAAAAGGTAGTGGAGTTAAAATAATACGTTTCCAAAAATATTGATACTCAAGCAAAGAACAGATAACTCAAAAACTGTACTTAAGTAAAGTACTGAAGTAGATGTATTTTCACCACTGGGACAAGAGACAATACAGTCAAACATGTTGGAAATCTGAAACACTTTTTTTATTTATCTTTTATAGTGACATGATTTATGAGGAGGAACTAACTTGCATCTCGAATCATTCACTGGCTGCATGGAAAGCACCAAACAACACTAATGTCGCATTTGCCACCCTGGGAATGAGAACAGGCTGCATTTGACCACAATGAATTTTACTGCATTAATTTTATGCCCAAGAATATGATAAGTACGGCTGGCCAATTTTTAAGGTGTTTATTCTAGATCCACAGTAAAACTGAGAATTGTCTTCTTTTTCCAACAAGATTTTGCTAACCTGTGGGATTTTTTCAAATGTGACTGCTAGTAAAGTAAAAAAATATTATTACCAAAATGAATGATACCCAAAATGAGCTCCATGTTGTAATTAATTGAAATGACACTTTTAGGCATTTCATCTCTGTGCTGGAATTGGTTTTGCAAAGCATTATTGATGAAAAAAAATGTTTTGCATTTTATAAAAAGATTAATTAGTAAGGATTCTGTAATTCAGTGGGTTAATGCAGAATGAATAAAAAGGCTCTATTTTTCTGCCTTGAAACCACAAATGTCTAGACAAAGATATTACATCATATGGTTCAGATGATTTTTATGTAGCCAGGTATAGTTTTTAAATCTTCCCTTTTCCCAGGAATGTCAACACCACCTACATTGTGTCATTGAGCAACTGGGGGAAAAACTTATTACTCAAGTGGAGGACGTTACTCATCCATCGTTTCCACCCACTTCTCTCTGTCAAATCTAGGAATTCAGAGCAGTTATGCAAGGTTGCAAGCCTGTGTCTGTGATATTATTCGTGTATATGGAATACAACATGAATGTATTTGTTTCATACATGTGCACCTTCTCCTGTCTGTATGTGTGCTGTAAACATGCATCAGACTTCCCAGCAAATGCACGAAGTGGAAGATTGTCCCGCCCGAACACTGGAGGCACCGATAGAAGAGGGACCCGACAGGCTGGCAGGAAGAGATAGAAGATACCATCCTTAAAATAAAGAAGTCAGCCTCTCCATCCCATCTGTCACCGACACCAACCTGCCGTCTCCTCTGCCTCAGATTGTCTTGGCACCCTCTGCCTTCCTCTGTTCGTGTGAGCGAGGATTTTCTTGGCTGACACACGCTAGCCAAATCTAAACTAAAGAGCACATGCAGTAATTCAGAGTCTTCTCTGTTGTTTTTGTAGCACATGGGAAACACTTGGGATGCCAATAAACCTGGTATAAAAAGTGATGGGTAACAGCTGAATATGAAGCCTTTGCCTTAGCTTGTGGCATTTTGCACAGGCAGCATTGTGCACATTTACAAACAAATCTATGATTGTATGTCGAGATCAGCAGAGATGTGAGGCAAAGATACAGCTTGTGGTGAAAGGGACAGGTGCATGGTAGTGTGCTGAAAACTACAAGAAATTAGTTACTGTAGTTTGTCCTAGTGATTTGCAGTTACTGCAGCAGTGGCTATGACACATAGATATATGGAGGGGATACTCTGAATTAAACACACAGACATGAAAAACACCCTTTTGGATCCAATGTGACTTTTCATGGATATCATTATCACCAATGTCCACTTCAAATACTGGTAACTGGAATAAGGGATCGTAGAAAAAACACACTCCTTCCAGCTCCAGAACTTGCCTGAGAATTCAGTATCAACATCCATGATTACACTGCAAACTGCCATTAGCTGAGTCAGCATACTTTTAAGGTACTAATTTGCCAAAGTTTAAATAAATGTTGGCCTAAAGAAGAGGGATTGAGTTGTAGCCCATAGCTCAACAAAGATTTATAAAGAGAACTGGATACAGTGTTTGGAGGTGGGGCCCTGTACATTCCTATGAAAGTTGCTCTGTGAATTTGCAATAAATGGATGCAACCAAATCGAATGATAAACCAACTGCATTTCTAACTTCCATAAGTGATTCTGGCGTCTTTTGGAAATGAGATAATAAATTGTAACAGCTTAAAATTGCAGCAGACTGCTTCCTGCCAAACCATCAGTTTCTATACTGTTTTTCTCTCATTTAGTCCAAGTTCTGAGGTTTCTCCCTCTTGTCAAAATGGAGGAAAGCATTCCAGCATTTCTACCGTGCAGCTGTAGTCCAACATTAACAAAGCCTTCCGAAGCATATATCACCCTGCCATGGAATTCAATCTTTCCCAGAGGTTCAAAAAACAAACCGTATTCCCCCAACCAAGGCGGGAAGTAGCATCTGTCAATAAAGTAGAAATGAAGGGCTTGATTATACAGCTGGCTGGCCGGGAGCCATCTCTCCAAAGACAGGAGAGGAGAAAGGGTGAAAGAAAAAGCAGAAGAAGAAAAGTAAGAATTTGGTTGTTTTACTTCGGCCGGGCCCTTCCTCGCCCATGCTATGCAGCAGCTGTAAACGCACCAGTCAAAACAAATCTGGGATGCCAAGGGCTATTCTGCTTTCTGCACACACCCCGACTCCACCTATACACACAAACACAAACCTGTGCGGCATTTCTTTACTGACTTCTTCACTCCTGTGTATGCGCTTCACGAGATACCGCTCCGTAATATTCTTTCTTAGTGTTGGGTAATGTGTGAGGCCTGTGGCAGAGTATAACCTTGCTGGCTCAGTGAGCGTTCATCCACTTGTGCACTGCACATTGAACTTTCTCATGTGGATTCAAACACAAATAATCTGTTCATGAACAGTCTTGTTTGGTTTAAGAGCCGATGGATAGAGCAGAAGGTTCTGGAATTTGAACATAAGGATGGCTCTCCATTCAGATGTATGTGCTCTGCCTTAAAAATTACCTGTCCTCAGTGAGTATGAAAGCCACTTCAGGTCAGCTGCACACCTTAGACCCACCTTATGATGAAGTTTGAGAGCAAAGCAGTAACATGAGATGATGCACAAAGCAGAACTCGGTTGTAAAAATGTCTGTAAATACACACTAACAACTTTAGAGGAGACAAGACAGGTATGGTTTTATGCTGAGGAGGCTCTTTTGGTATCTCATGGGTGCTACTTGAAGACAGGCCAAGCGGGCCGCTCAAAGGCTGTGTGTGTACGTGTGTGTTTGTGTGCAAGATACTCGGCTCCTCACCCAGCGGAGCCAACTGTGAAGCGCTCCAATATCCCACCTAGCAAAATAAACTGGACGATTAAAAAACAACATACAGGCCCAGTTCCACTCAGGACCTACACCTAAACTTTTCCAGCACCGCTCCTCCTCTCTTCACCCCCCACTAACTCCCTCCTTCTCTCCCCTCCTATCCACCTCCTTTCTTCTTTTTCACATGCTTTTACAGTGAGGTACGCTGAAAGCTCTCTTTGTTGCCACGGTCTGTGGCGTTTGAATGGTACCAAACAAGCGCCCAAGTGCACCGAGCCCCCAAGACAGCCACTGAATAGAATTCTTCCCCTGACTTCTCCCTGGCCGAGCGACAATGAGTGGGACCACTCCTTTCTAGTCAAGCCCGCACTAATGGCTAAGACAATATTTGCAGGAATGAGGGGGATTTAATTTGCATTCAGGCTGTCTCCATTTCTTTTCACAGGGCTTGGGCCTGCTCAGTTCAACTGTGCCGCAGCCTCTGAAAGTACGCATTCTGCCGATTTCGCTTTGATTTTTTTTTGTACCCCCCCCTCCACCACTAAACCCCCAACCCTGTCTTTTTTTTTAGTCTTTCAAACACCATTTGCTGCCCTGTGCTTGGTTTCTCTAATTCAAAACGGAAAAAGAAGAGTGGGGCAGGGGGTGCGGGAATGGAACAGGTGTGGGTCAAAAAACAGAGAGGACTGTGTGGTTTTGGGGATATTTTGTCAAAAAAAAGTGGCTACTGTTTTCTTAAATATTATATCCTTCCTTGTTTTGTGCACAGTCACACTAATTGCATTGGTTTTCAGATTATCCTCAGGTGCAATACAATTATATCAGAGTCCTCATGATCTTGAAGGGTTCACATGAAAGTGCGACTCAAAATGTGTAGATATAACAGCCTCCAGGATTAACTATAAAAGCTTTTTATCTTAAACTGATATTCCAAAAGCTATTGTTACAGGTTCAAAATTAGCTCCGGGCTACAAAAATAATTCCTCGGCCGGCGCCCGATTAAATAAAGTAATTAGCAGAGTCGTTTTAAAAGGACGGTGCTTTAGATTACAAAAGAAAATACAACAGGCAAAAACAGCCCTTAATGCTGACTGACAGCAGAGAGAGTGGTGAGATGTCGTAAAACACCAAACTGTGTTTTTCCTCCAGGCTTTTTGAAGTCCTTTAAAGCAGGTTCCGCACACACACACACATATTAAGCTACACACACGGTGTTAATTATCACGGCTGCGTTTTTACCCATTTGATGCTGAAAATGAAAATGTTCCTGAGGATTGTTACCATAGAAATCGCCTTACTAAATGCCTGTCGCATCAATTGCCGCCGTATAACTGACTTTTTTGTTTTCTTGGCCGGCAAGAGGCTCAGCGCGGCACGGTAACAAAAGGATGGCGGAGTGCGACGTCAATTTGGGTATTAAAATGAGAAAGCCTGGAATGCAGCCATGAGCCGTCCATCTAGCAACAGACAGACAGATCGTTTGCATACTTAAAGATGACAGTGAAATCTATATTTGGGATGCTGGGCTATGAAGCAGTGATCTGCTGTGTGTTTACTTTGCTCACTACAGTAGAAGGGAGACCAACAAATAGCCGGGCAGCTGTGAATCCGCTCTTTTAAATCACGCCTGCCTTCATTTATGTGTATGCAGTATATATTACGTACAGAGCACCCTCAATCTCCCCACTTCCTGTTTAACTAGATCTTATAGGAGTAGTTTGACATTTTTGGAAATGCTCATATTTGCTTTCTTGCTAAGAGTTCTACCTTGATGCAAGGGGGTCTGTGGATCTTGCAGCAGAAGCTGTCTGGGGTTAGATTTAGTCAACAAAACTACTTGGTTAGAGTTAGGAAAAGATGTTTAATGCTAATTTCGTTAGTCGACTCACATGACCAACGACTGACGAGACAAAATAACTCACTTTTAGTTTGACACAGGACACAAACACTGGTCTCCTGGGTCAAAGTCCTGGGCTTGGACCCATCCTTGGCGAAGGTCAAAAGATGACGCAGGTCGGTTCACATTAAAGTTGGTTGTGCACGTCATAAAGGTGCTAAAAGGGGGCATTGTGTAAGGAATGCTGGACAAGCAGCAAGTTTTTTGATGCCCTGGGTGTGAGACGAGGGTGTAGCTACAGAGGTGCTTTGAGCTAAATGCTACTGTTAATTGCTAGCATGCAAATGTTATTATTGCCAATTATTCAGAGTGTTGGACAAATTGAGATTTTGACCTGATGATGGTGCTAAATGAGAAAAGTTCACATTGAAGTTAAAGTTCATCCTGTTGGCACACCAATGTCCGACAACTGATCCAATAATTGCAGACACTTTTCACTCCAAGCTTTTCCTTCACAGTGGCGCAAAAGTCAAGAGTGCAGACCAACAGGACCAAGAAACATTTCCAACCATAGCCCCCACTAAACCAACTTGTCATTTTTACACTTTGGTTTATACAGAAGCTAAGCTAAGCTAATGATTTCCTGGTTCATATTGAACAGACAGACATAACAGTTACATCCATCTCCTCATATAACTCATGGCAAAAAAAGGAAATATGTATATTTCCCAAAATATAAAGAAAAAAGAAAGAAATGTAGAACCTTTCAAAGCTAGAATCTGCCACTCTACTGTAAAATAGGGTGTTTTGTTTAGCAAAAGAAAACCAAAAAAACATATACACAGTCTCTTATAAGGCAATGTTACTTTGACTCTAATTTGTCCTCTGAGGTTCTAACACCGACATCGATCCTGCCTTTAAAGCAGAAACTGCAAAACGCTGTTGTTTTAAAAGACATCTTTCAGCAGAAAAAATAGATGTAGCCTCTGTCGAGAGGTTTGTGCCTCTGGGAACGTGAGATGGTAAACAGACGTTTGACAGGGCTGTTCACACACACCGCAATAAAGCAGTTTGTGTTCGCGTATTCTCTTTGAGATGTCTAAGCAGGGCTCGACGTGGGGAGCTTTTGCATATACACAGTTTTGCCTGAAATGTGTGTTTCAGTCATAAATATGCAGTTGACAAAATGAATAACAATAGGAGGAGACACACAAAACAGGACAGGATTCTGTCTGACCGTGTGGATGACCTCTTCAAAATAATGACTGGTGCTATTTAATTATTGAAAATCTTTTTTTTTCCTTTTTTATTCAGCTTTCGTTTTATTTAGCTTTTCATTATGTCACCCATGAGTCAGCTGCTCCCTGGAATTTCCAAGCGTTAGACACTGATTGTGTTTTCTCCCGCTTCGCCGAGCAAAGACAAGGTGTGTGTGTCTGCATAATGTGTACTGGATGTTAAGCTGAGACACAAGGTGCTTCCTCTCTGACTCTTACTCCTAATCATAATTCCTCTCCAAAATTGCAGCGATTGAACTTTCAGCAGCTCTCAAAGAAAGAAAAAGAGAGGATGCTGCGCGAACTTTGGAGTCGAGGAGCAGCGAGGCACGTAACAACCACCGAACTCCCGTAAATAAAGAGGCACTCTTAGCCCAAGTCCACCTATTCCACACTCCGGTCTGCAGGGTCAGCAGAGAGGGGAGAAGAGAGGCATGTGCTGTCAGATCAAATCTGGTTGTCAGAATGTTGTGACACACACACACACACACACACACACATACACACACACACACACACACACCATCACCACTTGTCTTCACATAATAATGAAAGAAAATCATGTACATGTTACAATAAAAACAAGGCTGAGTGAAGAGCTGTGGTTGGTGAAGTGGGAGCAGAAGAGTTGATGGGGTGGGGTGGGGGGGTTGACACGAGTTGAGTGAGAGCAAGTTTTGAAATGTGCATTGGTGTGCATGAGGGGGAGGACGGGGGAGAAGTTCACTCATATTGAATGAGCGCATCGCTCACTGTTTGCTGCCCGAGCCAAGTCTCAGATTGAGGGGGACCAGCTCCACCACAATTTTTTCGCCCGCGGTCATATTGACTCCAGCCAGGCTGTTGGGTCTGATATGACTGCAGGCTATGTGTGGGCCTGGCTGCCTCGCTGCTTGGCTGGTTTCTCCGTGGACAGAAAGAAGGAGGGGGGGGGGGGGAGAAACCCTGCGAGTGTGTTTAGTTTTCCACAGGGCAAATACTTGCGCTCCCATCTACCAAATTAACGAGATGAAGTCCCGACGATAACGATTCTGACAGCTTGTCTGTCTGCTATCTGCCTCACCGAAGTGAGAAGGAGCCGTGCGAGTCTATACGGCAGGAATTCCAATGAGCCCGGTTCGAGGACTGTTTGCATTGGTAATTGCATTCCCAGAAGCCATTTTTATGAATCTAAATTGCTAAAACCTCTATTCCTGTTCCACTAATCATGATAAGTTGATGTACTAGTTCGGCATTGGTTCATTATGCTTGCATATTCTTGAAAATTAGAACTCAAAAAATGAAAAGTTTACTCAAAATCAGAAGTAAGCAAAAAAAAATGTATTATTAAGAAAAGCTCTTACATTCCTATCCTACTTTACATCCTTATATATCATTGTGTAGCGGGCTTGCCACAGGTGAAGCACTCCCATGTTAGAGCTATACTTAAAGAATGACAGGTGTCCACCCTCAGTATTGTAAAATTCTGCAAAGCTCACTCCAACAGCTCTTTTGATTCATGGCTCTGCTCTGAGAATGTACTCGCCGCTTTACAGCTTCCTGTCAATTCAAATTCGGAGGTGAATTATGATGACAGTACTTTAAACAGCACATTTCTGCAAAGATCCTGTGTCTGTCTTTCTCTTCTCGCACGTCTCTGCTTTTCTCAACACGACAGGTCTGTTTAAAGGCTACATGTTCCTGATTTTTAACCACAAGCTTTAGTTGAACCGATTTGACTGCACGGGAAAAAAAAAACCCATACACAAATAAACATATAGCCTACTGAGGTGTTTAGAATTGCAAATGGTGCGTTAGGTATTTCAAAGGAAGTCTGTGTTTATTTGCATCATGTTTCAAGCTCAGCCAGTGGCCAATCAGGTAGGGGAATACCCCCGTTCATTTGCTTCTTGATCTTAAATGCCCATATACACATCCGATTCCCCTAAAGACGAAACATTAGCTGCTCATATGTGCTGCTGTGTTTCCCTGGGTACCTATTCTCATAGAGAAAGCCACTTTTATCTGCTTTTGTTTCTGCCACTTATGGATCAGTGGAACCTTTCAGTATGTCCTTATGATCTCAGCCGTTTCAGAGTGGATCATCAAAGTGAGGACGTTTCAACAAATGAGAACACATCACCATCTCTGCTGGAGTAAAACTGATAGCTCATGTTTTATTAAGGTTTATTTGTGACTAGGACAGGAACAAATACCGTAAATCATATTCTCAATTAAGCGCCCAGTCCCTTTTACTAGCCTGGTGTGGCTACACATTTTGACAAATAAACGCCTGTCTCAATTAAAGGCCCAGTCTGTTTGCCATGCAGTTCATTTTTATACAAGTTCTTTGGATGTGCATGTTTATATTGATAGATTTTAAACATAATTCGGTTTGTAAGATTAATCCAGCATGTACATTTCACCATACTTTAATTTCTTGTTGTTTTTTTTGGGGTTTTTTTTTTTTTGAGCAGTTATCCTTCTTGTTTGATAGTGACACCAGAGAGATGACAGGAAAAGAGGGAAGAAGTAAAAAGCATGATGTAAAATATTTGGTCTCCAGTTGGACTTGACCCTGGGACTTTGCAATTATACGGTCAGTGGCTTGAACCTGTCAGCCAGCAGGACCTTCCTTTAAGGTTTTAACTTTGTTCAGGGAAATCACACAAGAAACAAAGCCCACAAGTCCAAGCAGAATCAAAAACCACGAAAGCAAACATGAGGAACAGGCTGGAGAACTTGAACACACTGTAGCAACAATGGCAATCTGGCAACTGAATGGAGGAAACACTGGGCTTTATATACACAAGGGCTGATTATGAACTACACACAGGTGGGTGATACAACACAGGTGAAACACATGAGGTCATTAGAAAAGGAGGGAAAACTCAGGAAGTAAAAGTAGCACTAAACACAATGAGAATACATTTCAAAATAAAACCGGAAGTGGACACAAACACATGACCAGACACGACAGAATTTCACAGATGAAGTCTGCCCAGTTGTCACAAAATTTTATATAAATGTTCAATTTTCTGTTTTAGTGATTATTTGTTGTCTGTGTTGGAATAAAATTGAGCTCAATATAAAAACTTGAACAAGAAATTTGAACATCTATGTACAATTCTTTGACAACTAGGCAAACTCAATCTTCTGAGGAATTTCATGTCCAGGGGTGTAAATATAGACTGTGCAGGCAGTGAGGTTGCACTGGGGCCCATGGAGTGGGGGGGCCTGTAGAGACAGCAGGCCCCACCAACAATGTGTTGGGCGGAGAATGGCCCCTTGTGCGTCATTCAGATTGCTCCTCAGATATACGCTTGTGTTCAAGGGTGTAGATTTCTTTCTGGGCTGTCCTCCACAAGAAAATTTTTAATATCAAACACTTTATTTCCTGCATTCTGGTTATTTTTTCTGCATCACTTTAGGATGCAAATGTCTTCAGTTTTGTCAAAATAAAACACCTCTGCTACTTTTATGTTCTAATGTGGTGGACAAATGCACATGTTTTCTATGATCTCCATCATGGTTTTCTTCTCTTATTCTTTGTAAAGTAGCAATCTGTAACAAATATCAAACGGATACATTTTGATAAATTTTCATTAAATGAATTATTTCGTATTTTCTTTGGTATTTTTGTCATATACAGATATGCCATGATGATTTCTGGGTAATAGCAATGCTTTCCAATGTCAAGTCTCTATTTGATCATTTGATGAGACGATATGATATACAGTAGCCAGCATAGGGGCAAAATCTGTCAAAACTGACGAGTTGACTGCATCTGTCAGCCAAGCAAGCAGTCATGCCTCTCAAACATAAAAGAAGTAAGAAAAGATGAACTAAAACAACAGGACAGCACAGTGCTGTGTATGTGCTTCATATAGTGACTGGCATGCACTAGGGCCTGTCAGAACTACCTCACGCCACTTTTTACAGCTTCTAAATAAGGTTGACATGGCCGCCCACAGACACCATGGTAGATATAACCAACTTGCTGTATTTGGCTGTACTCACTGTTTTTGTTTGATGATCCAGGGTTCTTTGGGCACTGAATGATTTGCAGGATGTGAGGAAAGTTGCTGTGTGATGCTAAACTGATTTATCAACTGTCACATTTATCCAAAATTTAACCAAAAAAACCATAATAAACAAATAAAACCAAAATAAACAGGCCTTTTTAAAAGCAAAGTTCAAATCACTGGGACAGCAAACACATTTATCAACCAACAAAAATGAGATTTAACCAAACACACAGACTGTATCCTCTTTAGATTCTTCCCTGCTTGACTAATTTCGCACACCTGCCTTTAAGGAAAGGATCATGAGAAGACAGGTCAGGTGATGCATTTAAGCGACCCCCCCAAAAAATTCTAAGGGCTTGATAGAAATGGCTCTGGCACCACTGATCATGTCATATGATCCAAAGCTCTAAACCAGCTTCTAAATTAACCTGGTGGTGAATTTTTTTTGAAATTATTTAATAAAAAAAAACAACTAGCCATGATACCTGTAACTAAATATATGTTTATTCATCAAAACATCAAACTTGTTAAGAAAAAAACATCAATAGAGTCAACTAATGATGACAGATAAGTGGATACCCTTTGAAAACTGCTTCAGGGGATAAACTGCGTACACATTTTAAAACAGAACAAACACTCCGCCTGTACTGTGCAACTGCCTAGATATTTCACATGTCCAAATTTCATATAGTTGTTTCACATCAGGCAATGCATGACTGCACATACAACCTTAGAAATGCATGTGAAATACAGCTGCCCTTTTTCACTCTGCCAATTTCTAAATGAATGACAGTACGGTCTTGTCTAAAACTGAGGGGACTGCTTTAGTCTCAGCATTGGCTTATTTAGCCGATAATGCAGGTTTTTACCCCTCCTATATATTCTGATGGCTACACAAATCATGCCCTTTAGTCAATTCTACCAGCACTCTTGACTTTGGCCAAATAGTAGGCCCATAAACCCCCCAAGGGCAGTTTGTATTTTTCATGTTCAATATCATACACAGCAACAATCAATGTCTCCTCCACACATACTTTTTTGGTTGAGGGTGCAACTTCGACCAACAAAGTTCATCAAAGTTAAACTCCACACGCTGCGAAGATGCGAATTGGCTTAGCCACCTATAGCTAATGTTTCATTCATTCCTTCACCTGAATGGAAGTGAAATGGAGGCAAATATTTATTTCACATATGTGTGACCATGCCCTAACACAAACAAACCACTGATAGAGGCAGCGGTTGCCCAGCAGTTCCCAGGTTCAGGGAGGTGAAATTTTAACAATGGGGTCTGACTTCAGAGACAATAAATAAGTTCCAATATTAGACGAATTCCCCATCAAGCTTAAAGTACCTGCCTTCCATTGTCTCCCCAAATATGAACTGCCATATCCTCTGATTTCTGCTTTTGTATTCTGTTCTTTTATTTTTATCTGTTCTGTTCAAGTATGTGTGTTTTTCAGTATGTTGTATTTCTCTATTTTGCATCTGTATTTGTCTTTTTATTTTAAAAGACAAATACATTATCAGAAAGGTCTGTCTGTTTGAGAAGTGCTGAGCATACAGCTGGATAAATGAGACTTGGGTTATACTGAATGGGTTGTGTGAGAGTTTGTGGTACAGTTTTGCTGTTGCTAACTTGGACCCCATTTACTTCGATTCATAAAGAACTTTCTCAGTTTTTGGATTCTTTAGTCAGTGGTATGCAAGAAAGGTAAAGTTTTCATAACAATTTCAGTGTAACCCAGGGTGAGTAATTGATATACAAATGATCACTGGGGAGTGAGGTATTCCTTGAAGGAATCATCCTTGCCTGATGATCCACATTTTCTCAAGTATGTGTTGAAGATAGTCTGCAGTGAAACAAACAGATGGAAATGTGGGGCTCTTCCTCCTTCCAGCTAAAATACTGTAATGTTGTAAAGGGCTGGAGATAACATCATGAACAGCTGTACAATGCAACACTATTCGATCCAAAAAAAATAAATCATATGAGAAGTTTAATGTCTTTGGCGTTTATTTAATATGTGTTAGAGACGAGTTGATTCAACTGGGGTTTTGAGATCATTTTGAGTGTGTTATTCAGGAAAAAAAATGTGTTCTTGACTATTAGTGAGTCTTAAAAGTTCAGCAGTTCACAGCCACACAAACATGCATGCAAAGTTTGTAAAGTCAGTAAAAGACGAGCACACATCATTATATGCAGACTAAAAGAATTTTCGTTCAAAGAGATGTTAAAAATAATTTGAAGAGTATTATGAGAACATACTTTTACTTTACACTATGTTGAATGGAGCAACATAATCTTCACACATCATGATGGATTCACATAACAGCTTTAGCTCTTGAACAGAAAAAAAGAAATGGAAACACCAGAGCTCCACTTGTTATTTTCAAGACGTGTTTAGCACCTTCTGTGATGTGAATTTCTTTCTTTAATAGGTCATGTTTCTAAAGTGTCATCCAAGAGGCCACCAGTGTCCATTGTGTGTGCATGAGTGAAGGTTTGCTGGGGTGGTCTCGGCCCTGAGACAACAGCTCTATACCCAGGACATTGTCCCAGTCTTTGTGAGAAGGCCTCGCCGAATTAGCCTCTGCAACCCCTCACAGCCCACTCTGCTCCGCCGCATCACCATGAATAGATGTCCATTGTTGCACCGCATAATGTAACAATTTCATTATTACACGATTGCAGAAGTTTGACTCACGACCCAGACCTTGGCAAGGCGGCGGCAATGTTCATGCAGGGGGAAGAAGGCGTCCAGATGTGTGTGGATGCAGCGGTGGCCGTAGTCAGTGCAGGTTACCTCTGAAGGCTTTTCTATCAGCCTCCAATTACACCTAATTGGATTGCTAGTCACCCCTTAAATTAGCTCGGCTAATAGGGTTTCCTGCTGTCAGGCGACTGTGTGCAAAATAATGAATAAATACTGTATTTGAGGTGTGAGGCTCTGTTGTTTCACACTTGGAAAAGCTCAACAAAAATACCAATTAAGCGGAAGCCTGGGCATCAGAGTCAACAGGAGAGAAAGAGAACGAAGGAGAGAGAAAGGAAGAAAAGAGGGAAGCCGGGAAGCAACAAGACACAACAAGGCAAAGACACAACTAAAGGTAAAGGAATGTAATATTTGCCTTCCTGAGATTGAATATTTAACGAAGCGCACGGTTAAAAGGTAACACAATGTTCAGGCATTGACATTCCTATTAATTTTTAACCAGCCGAGCAGGGGATTCAGTGGTGTGTTCTCTGGAATCGGTTTTGCATATAGAATTAGGATTCAACATGAAAGCAAGGAATTTAAAAATTAATCACACGTCCAAATGGACATGTTGCACCATTCAACGATTGCTTGTGTTATGCTGCAACAGTTACAGCATTTATTAATACATGGAGTCAGTTGTTGTTTTGCGGGATAACAGATCCTAGTGTGTGTGTGTGTGTGTGTGTGTGTGTGTGTGTGTGTGTGTGTGTGTGTGTGCGTGTGTGTGTGTGTGTGTTTGACCCAGCGACCAGTGAAGCAGCAGATATTCCAGTGACCTCGAGTTTGACTCCGTCCCTCCCTAGCTGGATGTTTTGTTTTTACACACGTTTGTGTTCTGACGCGGCAAAGGGAAATGCCTCAAGCAGATGCAATGAGATACCTTAGTATGCTGTCGCAGGAAGCAGCAGCTGACAAGTAGGTAACCCAGAACTGAAGAGAAGTAGAAAGTAGAGTAGAGTAGAGTTTTTCCTATTCAAAATTAAATACACATTTAATTTCACTGGATATTTTTCAGGGACACTTCTGCAGCAATTGTGTGAAACTTCCTCTTCACTTCCTCTCAGAATTCAATGCAGCAGCAATTCAGAGAATGAGAAAATAGTCATGCGTTTAACAGCTATTGTCCGTGGACATGGAGGCTTAATGCACGAGGTGCAGAAGCCCCAGAGCCTGCGAGGTCGTAGCATGCAGCACAGCCTTTTCAATCAAATCAAATCTCCACACACCGTGGCAGGAAACTTTGGCCTTCACCACCGAGGGAGAATGTCTTATCCTGATAATTACATTGGGATATAGAGATTGCACTGCCAGGGGGATGAAACACTCCCCATCGCTAAAACTTCTCAGCGCTGCAGTGGGCTCAATAAGCCTGGAAAGGCAGCTACAGTCAGACCGTGTTTGATCCTCGTAAAATGGGGAGAAAATCAAGCACAACCATGAAGTGCTGAAATCCTATTCAAGTTTTTTATTTCTGGAGAACATGTGCCTTCTTATGCATTAGTATGTACACATGTTCATCCAGCATGAACATGTGTACATACCAATGCATAAGAAGACACTGCTTTTATTTCACTGGAGGACGTGTGTAAAACTACTGAGAATGAAGACTTTTGGTTTCTGCAAGTATGAAGAAATTTCTGATCAGCTATTTTTAACAACATTGGAAAAATAACTATTTCCATGATTTGATTTGGAGGCTATAATAGCGGAAATTATGTTTCTACTCAGGGATTCGCACTTTTCTGAACAGAGCAGTACAGAAGGTGTAATGCTGAATTGGACAGCTCCACTATAGGTGACTCGTTATATAAAATTTGTTCCCTGTGTTAATTGGGTGTTGGACAGTTCTCTATGGAGATGTTAAATGTGTAATCTGTTTCAACTGGGCAGCAGCATTAGCAAGCCAGTATGTCACATCTGCGGTGTCAAATGAAGCACTTCGTTAACACTCCTGCTAATCATTTGTTTGCACAGGCAGTCAAACAATTACAGAGTGATCAGACAGAGGTGCTTCTCTCAGAGTTAAGACCATACTGAAATCAGCTTAGCCTGATCTTGTTATTTTTATTTTTTCAAAGGGGGAGTCCACCCATTTTACACATCAAAGTTCATCTACACGTGTAAGGGAGGGCTATTTGTGAGGAAAAAAGTATGAATCCTTCTGTTGGGCTAGAGCTTAATGGTAACATCAGCATGTTAACATGCTCACACAGACAATGCTTATTTATTGACATTTGACTGGTTTACCATTTAACCATGTTAAATGGTTAAAAAATATATGGAAGACTATGGTTATATGGAAGACTTTTGTCTTCCATATGCTTATCAGCTTGCTTGGGTCTGGTGTTGCCTTTCAATGCAAATAAAGTGGCAGATCAGTGGGAGCTCTTTTTCTCTCATACTGTCCGCTTTCAAGTCCGCTAAACCTTCATGACTCCCAGTTTTTTATTTTTTTTTGTGAGAATCTGGAATCCTGTCATGGAATACATTTTAGCTAAACTCTAACCCCGCCTCTCATTAAATCTAACTCCAAATGAATTAAATCAAGTAATATTTACCTTTTTTTTGTGACCAATCACAATGGGCTCTTATTTTGTGCAACTGCATGTTTTTTTGGTTTGGTTTTCTTTTTTTGGTTTTGATTGTTTTTTCAAATTATTGTTGTTATTACATCTTTGTATGTGGGTGATTGTCTATATATGTGTACGTGTGTTTATGAACACATGTGGGTATATGTTTATTTTATTTCACAACTGTCTTTCTACTATGTTGTGAGCAACTTTGTTTTTTTTTAAATATATTTTCATTGTTTTTTGAAATTATACAAACATTATACCATTTGACATGGATGGATACTGAAAGCGAGCTCTCATGATCAGAGAGTAAATGCAGCATCTGTTTGCCACCCAGGCCAGTGTTCACCTGTGATGTGGCTGCCTAATGAGGCATGGAGTCTAGGTTGTAGGTTATGGGAACCGGGGGCTGTGGTCAGACCCCGAAACTGTGGACAAACAGGAGGACGCATACAACAGGTGAGATCTGATACTTGCCCCATTCACTCTGAAAAACCAGGGGAGAAGACACTAAAGAAGCACGGGAACCTGACAATCCTTGACCCTGATGTCACTTCCTTCTTACTTAAAAGTTCAAATTACCCTTGCTTCCTATGTAAACCCTAAATAGCTCAACTGCTGTGGAATGATCTAACCCAAACCATTACTTCCTACTGTGTATCTTTTGGTTTCCTGAGAGGGAGACTTGCTATTTCACCTTCCTGTCATGCCTCGCTTTCCCATATAAACACCCAAGAGGAGGGAAGGAAAATATTACAGCTTAAAAGCAGTTAATATCTCCATTCATTTAAGCAAAAAACTACATCTTCTGTCAGTTTATACTCTCGGCTGCGGCTCTGCCTGCTCCGGCTCCGTGCCTCAGTGTCAGATTAGGAGCGAGCTGTTCATGAATATACAGCTGGTTACCCTCATTTCGTAACATTAGTCCCTGTTTGGCTCCGAGCCAGTACAGTAGGGGTAAATAGAGTAAATACAGACAGGCCTTGCAGATGCTAATGTACTTAGCGTTAGCGGTAAACAAAATGAGATTACTGGGGAGGGAAGGCAAACTCCGAATTTGATTTACTCAGGCTTAGCGTAAACAGCTTGTCAAACTCCTGCTCTGCTGCTATGAAAAGGCTGCAGAATGTGTATTTGACTAACAAGCACAGTAAGTGTTTCTTGCTATTCATAAAATTACCGAGGCAATTGTCACTGTAATTGGGAGTGACTGTGAAAAGAGAATATGCGGGCGCATCTCTCCAAGATATTGTTTTCTTCTCCTTCAAGTTGTTGTGTTTTGAGTGATAGAGGATTATGAGTTAGGGATCAATCTGTTCAGTTATTATAATAATGGAATATGAATCTGCATAATGCTAAATGAAATGAGATAAACAAGTTTTAGCACACAGGAACGTACAGCTGGGAAGAAATCACTGAAATGCTAGTTAGTGTGTCCACGTGTCTCTGCAACATTAACATAATCCACAGCATAATCCAGAGGCGGCAGCACAGGCCTCTCTATAACGAAGCAGATAACGAGCGCAAGACACCACTCCTTATGGGAATAAAACTCAGCTAAATGAGATGGAACCAGGCTTAGTGCTCTTATTATGTGATAAATAGGATTTTCCAAGTTAGAATTTTCTGGCATGTTTTTTTTTTCACACTTTCTGACTTTTTTTTTTTTTTTTTTTTTTTTTTTTAGTTCTGATGACTACAGCAGTCATATTATTTCTCCCCTCTCGCCGCAGGGAGAAAGTTTTCAGTGTCTCCCCACAAAAAAAGGCAGGCTAATTGCATGTCAATAATTCAATGCTTAATTTTAATGACCAGGAGAGTTCATTTATTCTCCGTCTAGGCTGCCTGACGATGTGATTAATAGGGATGAAAGATAAAGCTTGCAGAGGGGAGAGGGGGAGAGGGGAGAAGGAAAAAAGGCAAGGGGATAGATAATGTTAGGATCTTCTATTCTCTTCCTTCCTCCACCCTTCCCAGATGGCAGAAAGGTCTCGCAGACTCCTGAGTCGACAGTTTGGAGGAGCGTGTGGGCTGCTGGGGCACATACCGAACAGGAGGAGGAGGAAGTGGAGGAGGGACGGCGGGGGAGACGGTGTCTCTGGCTGCACTTGACGTCTCTGAGAGCAGCGAGTCAGGATATTCTCTCAATAAAAGATGCATTTTAGCACTTCATCTGGATGTCTACAACCGCAAAGTCAGGCCTAACAAAGTGTGGTTTTGTTTAGAAATGATCAGGATATCGGTGACATGCAATAGTTCTGACGGCCCAAAATTCCAAAGCCCAATTAGTCAAAAAATGTCCGATTGAACAGAAAACTCACTTCACCTACAGCCCATTGTTCCAAAAACAAATGCACATTGCTCCAAAGTCCTGTTTCTCAGAAAATACACACTCCCTGCAGTTAGTTTCAGTTTCCCAGGAGTTTGAGAAACGATCCCAGTTGTTTTTACCAACCATTCATAGCGTCTCCCAGCAGCGTTTCAGCCACTGTTCCAAAGTGTTTTTACCAAACTTTTGTGGCATTTCTCAGCAGCATTTGAGCCACCAAACTTGGGTGTTTTTCTCCAATTCATACCTACTTTTTCAGCAATTTTTGTGCCACCAACAAGGGATGTTTAAAGCCAAAATATGATATTTTCCTAACCAAAACCGAGTGTTTTTTGTGCCTAGACCTAACCACATATTCACCAAAGAGTTGCTGCATAACAAATCTGTGGTTTACAGAAAAATAATGTGAACCATTTTTCTGGGTTGAGTTGTGTAACTGCAGGGAGTGTGTATTTTTGGAGAAACTCGACTTGGAGCAAGGGGCATTTGTTTTTGGGATATTCTTCTGTCAAAGGATGTCAGCTTTTTTCCATCTAACAGGGCTTCAGAATTTTGGGCCGTCGTAACAGTCCCCCAGGAAGTTCGCTGTCGATCTCGCATAATCCCGAGCAGGATGTAACCTTTCTTGTGCTAAAAGCTGATGGTATTCCAGGCACATTAATATGAGTTGAGCAGTAAGGGTTTAGAAGTGGAAGAACACCCCCCCTAAGGTTTCTTCCCCAACCGGATTGGAAGAAGATGAAGGCATCACAGACCACTCCTTACAATGGAAGCACTTCCTCCAGGCCTAATGGCCTCTGAGCCACAGCTTTTGTCCCCTGATTAGCCAGCCTATTCAGGGCTCAGCCCCCTAATTGCGTAGCCTGTTTAGCTACCCGGCATTACAGTAAGAATTAATGAGACACAATTACTGCACCCAGGAAATCTCCTGTCCCAGCGACCACTCCGAATCTGCAGAAGGACCTCGCCAAATAAAACCTCCTTGAGTCTAGAATTCAACCTACTGTCAAAAAAAAAGTGGAGCAAGGTTTTTCCCCCCTCGCAGGAGAAAAAATACATGTATTTATTCGAAGCTATCTCATAATTAGGCCCTAGAGTGAATGAGTGAGTGAGGGAGAGCAGGGGAGGAGATGGGAGAAAGAGAGGAGAGGGGTGGGGGTGGGAGAGAAAGCGGCATTCAATAGCAAAAAGGCCCAGAGATACAAAAGGCAGAAGAATGACAGGCACAAGAGTGAAACCTGCTCGCAGAAATGAGGAGGAGGGAGACGGAAAAGATGGATGAGGGAGAGGGGAGGGAGAGGTGGGGGAGGCAGACGCAGATTCAAACCTACAGTTTAGCTACAGATAACATTTCATCACTGTGGCTTTGTGGGAAGGCTGACATATGGAAGCCGCCCGGGGTGAGCAGCCCAGTCTATGCTAATGGTCCACGGTGACACTTTAAAGAACCTTTTGAGATGGGACAGTGGGCTCTGGAGTCCCGTCCACGTGGGAGCCGAGTGTTATTGCTCGGAGCCAACACAGGATCTGCTGGCACAAACGAGGGGGAGACCTTTCTAGAGTCCTCTCACATTTCATACACTTCTGACACACACACACACACACACAGACACACACACACACACAGGAGTAGTTTTGAAAGAGTAGCAATGTGTGCTTTCTCTATCTACACAGTTTTTAAGTTTTCTCAATACTGAAACTGATTACTGGGAGTTACAGTTTTCAGTCCATTCCTAGTCATCTACTTTTCATCAGGTTAACACCCTGGACAGGCTTCCAGTCGTTCACATGGAGAACACAAACAGATACATATTTCCAACATGTTTTCATCTCAGTTTGTTACATGGTACTGCTTTGTCATAAATGTCTACTTATGACGTTTTAAGTATCCTTCTGCAGCAGGTGTTAATGCTTCAAGCACTCCCTTGATGTCAACACATACGTATGGTGGAATGACCCTGTATGTGGTTATGCTTAGATAACATGAGCACATGGCAACCAACATGCACTGTCAACAAATGCACATGCTGGCACGGATGATAAGGTTTAGGTATAAGAGACACATGGATAAGTGTAGAAAAAAACATCACATACAGATAGGAAAGTCAGTTGTTTGTGGGAGCAAGACAGTACCCCTCCCGCCTGCCCTATAGGCGCACTCCTTATATTACGTCTTTTCCAGCAGCGTTTTAACCTCACGCCGACCTTCCACATTTCATGTGCCCGCGACTGATTCTGTCCAGCCATGTATGAAGTGACACCATTTGAGCACACATCATGCGGATGTGCCTGATGGCATCTGAGCATCCGCCGGTAACATCAACACGACCGCACACGTTCTCAGCTGATGCCGTCCAGCTGCGTTCCATGTGCACATGGAAGGTGCCTTTTGGCATCACTCACATACACCAAAAGCACAGACAAAGCAGAGGTATTTGATGAGTTCAGATGAGAATGGGCTGTATGTTTCCCATTAAATATAAAAGACAGATGTTAGTGGGTGTTTTCTGTCTACTGGGAAAGGGGCTTATGACTCTACCTGCTGTAGCTTTTCAGTCCATGAACAAGAGCAGACCAGTTAGGTAGATGAGATAAGGCTGAAAGGTTGAAATTTTCTGCTGCAATTAACATGGACGTCTCAGTCACTCATCAACATTCCGTCTGCAGCACTTTGCTGAAGAGGTACTAATCAAACACAAAGCGTATTGATTCCCCCGCAGAGAGTCGCGTGGTCCACAAATGCAGTTTGGAGTGAGTGAGTGCGAGGAGAGCTTTTCAAGTCCTCTTATGTGGTTTGTAAGTTCTGAATTTGCCCAAGATTAGCCTCCATAAAGAGGATTACTACTTTTCTATGGAATATTTTCGACACTGGCGTAGCCATTTCAGGAATGTTCAGTGGGGCTTTGAGAGCATTGTGTTTACTCACCTGTCAATCTGTTGTCCCTTTTCTTTAGCTGATTGAAACAACCCACACACACTCACCCACCCTGAGTACTCACTGAGATTCTGGTGGCGTTGACTGTGCAAACGCTAGTACATTAGCCTCAGTGTTATCTGCACTGGGAGCCTGTCTGTCTCAGGCCTGCTCAGAGCGGTTTACCTGAATGGCCTTTGTTTCCCAGTGACCCCCCTTAGAGCAGGTCGCAGCCTGAAGCCATTCCACCCCGTATCTGGCCCTCCTCAGGTTTCCCCGCTCTCACAAAAATAGAAAAAAGAAGAGAAGGAGGGAGAAGAGGAGCGACACAGAGATGTAAAAAGAGAGGTCAGAGGATCAGGTGAGCTTAGCGTGTAGCCTGTCAATCAGACATCATAAGGCATAGCTCACGGGAGGCTCTCCCTTCCACTGCACTGCCCCCTCTCCTCAACCTCTGGTGCTCCGCTCACCTTTATACGTCTTTCACGGCACATTAAAAAGTACTCAGATTCATCCAGAGTCCTATTTTCTCTCTTTTTCCTCCTACAATTTGCAGATATTTTGACAGAGGGAATCTATTACACTTTTAATGCAGCTGTTATTTTGCATCCAGCTATGTGACCTGAAACAACCCTGAACACACATCTCAAGTGTTATACCAGATTTTTCTATATAGTATTACTCCTTTGACAATATCAGTGTATGCCTTGTTGACTTTGGCAAAGGTTGTATGTAAAATATAGGACTCTACAGAATGACAGACAGATCTGACAGAGATTAACACAATTTAATAAATAGTAGGAAATGTTAACTAGCTGCTCACACAACCTAAGCTGTGAGGCAACACTATTATAAGTGGAAAGGCTCAATAAGAATGTGGTCACAACCCTCATGTTTATCCTCCCTGATTGCACAATTAGTTTAGCAGCCTGCTAAGCACACTTGCATTGTCTGGAGATGCCAATCTTAATGGTGTCATTGGCTGATAAAGACGTCCTCAGTCTACACAAGGCGAGATAACATCAGCAGCTAGAGAGTCGAGGCATTACTACGCTGTGCCTCACCTGCCTGATGCAATCAGTGAAAATAAAACAAAGTGCCCTCAAAGGAGCTCAGTCAAGCCTGCTAACCTCATTTCAGCAACATGGTGATTTCAATTGATCCAATTACCGTTTGCTGGAGCGGAGGCCCCGTCATGTTAAAGGTGGAAGAGGGTGTCAGGAGTGGGCTTTTATCTCGCCGTGTTGTTGAGCATTGCACAGTTAGATCGGGCGTGGATGGAAAGGTACAGCCGGTAAATCAGATAGAAACAACACAACATTAATTTTGTGGATGTGGTGAGAGGTAATCAGAATGCCACTGTTACAGAAGGAACACACACGGAGGACAAAAGGTTATCATACTGTGTCATTCATACAGCTAAGTTTACATTACAAATGGCTCAACATTACCCAATTTACCATTTGTGGTCTGACTCTTTCTTCAGTGGCAAAATGGCGTAAGTAAACACCGGACTTTTCCCAAGGAGTCCGCTGTTCGCTTCCTGTATGAATGTTGAACCAAACCATGATGGTGGGTTTTTTTTATATTGTTTTTTATTTCTTTTTTTTTAACCTAAACATGTACTTTGGTTTCACAAGGAAATAAGCAGAAAGTTTTTTTCAGGTGTTGCAATATTACCTTGAGAAAGACTGTATGCATTTAAATAAGCAGAAACGTCTTGTGAAAACAGAAGTTTATTTTGAAAAGACACAATGCATTTAAGAGGCGGAAACTGACACGGTGTCTCAGAACATCATCAACAGGCACAGGAGGGCACTTAGCTTGTCATATGTTTACGTGAACAGCACTGACCGGGCTGCAACATTCGACAAGTTGGGAGATTGTGTTGATGATGGCAAATGGTAAATGGACTTGCACTTGTGTAGTGCTTCACTAGAAAATTTTTACAATTCAAAGTGCTTTCATACTATGAGTCACATTCACCCATTCAAAAGTGGCCAAAAGTTTATATACATTCACATGGGCTCACACACTTAAGGGACAGCCATCAGGAGCAATTTGGGGTTCAGTATCTTGTCCAAGGATACCGGGACATGTTCACTGAGGAACCAGGTGTCAAACAGCCAGTCTTCAGGTTAGAGGACCGTGAGTGATTGTTTCAGTCAAAACATGCACTGCAGGCCGTTATCATGCACTGTTTTTTTTGTTTTCCTACTAAAGTAATGCACCAATTTCCTTCCATTCATACATATCCCACATAATGATGAGCCAGTAATTTGTGCCGATGCAGTCCAGAGCAGTCTTATTAAATGGCAGGTTGGGACAATGGATGAATCACAAAACACAGGACTTTCCTCGTGAGACGGGTGTTTAGAACCATGTTAACTTTCGGCAACCTTTGAGTCATTTTAGGGTAGGTCCTCACTTTGTGTTTCTTTCTCTTAACTTAACCACAGTAATTTTACTTGACTACACCTAACCTCCATAACATCATTCATGGGCCACTAATGCATGGGATATGATCCAAACCATTGTATGAGGATATGTAGAGCATTGATGAGTATGGTGAAGTGGAATGTATTTGTGGAGCATTATTTAGAGAAAATTAAAAGTCAAAAAACCAGTACCAAAAAACACAAAAAGAATATGAAATTTGATCATACTGTTTCGTGTTGAATTCTTTGTTTTGGTTGTTAGCAATAAGTTATTTATTTGCACTGATTTTTCATTAGTTTATATTTTTGCTTGTCATAAATACTGAATAGTTAAAATACTTAGTAAAATAAATACATTTTAAAAATCTGGGAAGGGAGCAAAGGGAAGCTTGTCTACAGCACCGAATATGCTCGGTTCAGCACTGCACATATGACATCACAGTGTAAGGCAATGCATGATCTTGTGTCTGTGACACTGTATGAGTATCATATGTTGGTAATTATGATGCTCATTATCAATTCATATTAATTATTTAGCTGGAAACATCATGGCTGTTGGTGTTTATATGAAGGCGTGGGTAAAGCCTGAAGTGATACGGAGGCATTTTAGTCTATAGAGAGATGTGGAGGGGCAGGAAGCGTGCAACAAAGTCATCAGTGTCCCACTGTCTCACACACACATTTACACAAACACCACCCGCCCGGGAGTGTCCTAATGCACTCAGCTTGTTACAGATGTTTGTTTAAGAGGTTCAGATAATACTCTGCATGCCTTGAGGTGCTCCCCAAATCAAGTCTGTCAGACAGGGGTCTATGTAAACCCAGTGTGAAGGCTGGGTTAATACTGAAAATAATGCCCATGTTTACATAAGTAAACATGTTTTAATCTGTCTGCTAATGAGCAGCATAGGATACCCGGGGTAACTCACTAGGGGCGTCGCTCAGCCTCTGATGTGCACAGTGAGAGCGATCGAGGGTTTGATCGGAGTCCGCCAAGAACGAGTCGCCAAATCCACAAGGTCGTTTGTGTTTTACACATCTGCTACCTCTCTGCGTCTGTCTCTCACCCTCTGGATATGGTTTCCCACTTCCCTACTATGTCGTTTTCTGCCTCTCGCTCTCTCCCTCCTTCTGTCTGGCGGTCATCCTTGCCCTCGCCATCTGTTTCGCAGTACGCCACACACAGAGACAGAGGGAGGTAAGGAGAGAGATGGTGCTAAAGAGAGGATAAGTGAGAATGGAAAACATGAAAGATATACAGTACACGATTCCTTAGACATTTCTAAAATCTCTGGGGTCGTGTTCTCAAGCTGCTTTTATAAAGGCGAGACATCC
Source organism: Plectropomus leopardus (assembly GCF_008729295.1). Classification (NCBI taxonomy): domain Eukaryota; kingdom Metazoa; phylum Chordata; class Actinopteri; order Perciformes; family Serranidae; genus Plectropomus; species Plectropomus leopardus. Next base: position 19,343,698 of record NC_056483.1, read on the forward strand.
AAGTTTATGTGTTGTACAAAGATATAACATTTTTGAAAATCATAGACGATTAAGGACTTTTGGGGAAATGCATACATGTATTGAGCATATTACTGGATTAATGACACATAGATAATACAGTGACAAAGTTTTCTTCAAGAATTCAAGGTAACATGGGGTGAGTAATTGATATACAAATGGTCATTTTGTGGGTGCCGTAGCCTTAGATTTGGTTCTAGACCACTTTAGTTTGAGTTTTGCTTTTATTGTAACAATCCGTGTTCATGATTGCTTCATAGTGACGTTGCTAACATGTTACAGAGAATGAAATACATAGTATACAAATAGTGCGCATGGGCAAGTGAGTTTGAACTCTGCTGGTGCATATTATTGAGTTGCTGAGGCACACTGCTTGTCTGTACGTGAGACTGTATATGCAGAAGTGTTTTCAATAGTTACGTTTCGGCGAAAATGCATGTTTAGAAAGTATTAAGCATACGACTGGATATATGGAACTTGAATTATACTGCACAAGTTGTGTGAGAGTTTGTTAACCAATATTCAAATATGGTTTTGCTGTTGTTAAACACTGTCCTCTGACCTTTGTTAATCAAGAATGTTTGCTGTTTTTAGATTCTTTGTTCGTTGTTGAAACATGCAAGAAAAACATTTTCTTTACCCACAAAATAATCATCTGTACATCAATTACTCAGCTAGCGTTAATCTGAATTTGTGAAGTATTTAATTTAATTTATTTAACTACAAAGACCAGTTTTACTCGCCATACTATCCCCAGCGTTAGCTTTGCACACCAGAAATTGACACAATCACCCCTTTCATGTCAAGCGCAAAGGCTCTGACAGTTGTCTGGCAGTTGGTTGTGCACCTCTGGTTTTTTGTAACTAAGTAAGTCACTGTGTGTGCTGCGCTTTTTTAGTTCAACAGAGACGCCTTCGAAGACTGCATGAGAGGGTTTGTCTGAACAGACATTACTAACGATTTCTAATTACAACTCTTTATCTAGTATATAGGGGACAGTCAAATTCTTTGAAAGAAATTGCAACCACACATGGTAAAGAGTAGGCTTTTTTGTTGTTGGGTGTGGAAGAGCATGAGACATCATGGTAATTTTTTTTAAAAAATGGTGCCATGGAAAGAGAGGTGACTTGGAGTGAAACATAGCGATATGATAGAACTTTGACTTTGCAGTAAGAAACACTTATAATTGCAGTACTCAAACTGTGTTTACCACTATGGCCAGGCAGCCTCCTGTTTGCGTTAAGTGAGCAGTTTTGCATTAACACATTGCATTCTTGCTCATCCACAGAATATTTTGTTTGTATGCCACCTGGCATTTTGGAGTATACTGCAACAAAAAAAGCCATTGAGCATAAACACCTCTTTACACATTCGTTGCTTGCACGTCATCTACAGAAGCCTGCACTATGGTGTCTTGTGAAACAAGTACCTGGTGTCCGCATCTCATGTTTAGTTATCTTAGCTAACTGTATAGGGATCTACCTCCAGGGGAACCTGCTGGTAAACCAGACTTACAGCCTGTTCATTTGCACATGTTGGATGGTTTATGTGTTAGGCTAAGTGAAGCTGTTGATTTAGCATATGGGCGTGCTACAGAACTAATAGCAAAACTTAAAAAAGATGAACCACAATTATAAGTAGACGACCCAGGTTGAAAACTTCCCTAATTTCCCTGTAACCAGTCATTTGGGGCATTATATGTCTCTTACCAATGCACTGGTATGTTGTGTTTTTGTTTCTACATACATATGCACTAACTTGACTCAGACAAGATTTATGGAGGTTTTGGTGGACACAAAGGGATCCTACACAGTTCACTACAAACTGACCTCTTTTTCGTTTCAGCTACATTATGGATGACATGCATAACAATCCCTTTATTTCAATAATAGCCCCTTTTGACTCAAATAGTACATTTTCCCCTTAAGTTGAGCTACAGTCATAGGCCATTTAATTACACTATTGTCCTTGTCCCAGTGTGCAAACACCGGAGGAGAACTGATTTATTATTGGTATGTATTTAAGTATGTGCAATCCCCCCACGGTAGGTGTCAATATGCCCCAATTCAGCTAGTTGCTGTTGGACCTTATGTTGACCTTTTATATCACAGGCCAAACAAGTTAGCAAGTGGTAAACGTGTTGTATGTTGAACATTGAAAACACACCTAACTTTTCACTGTGTAATAATTTGGTACAAAACTGGGATTCAGATGCAGAGAAAAGCACCAAAATCCCAGAACTGTTTATCAAATCCAAATCTCTACTGAAATGATCAGGGGTCATACATGTGTAGGCACTCAGCAAAGACAGAAAATCCCATTCAGGGAAATCACACAAGTAACAAAGTCCATAAATCCAAGCAGAGTCAAAAACTTGGTAAGCAAACATGAGGAAAAGGCTGGAGAGCTTGAATACACTGTGGCCACAATGGCAAAAAAATTGGGTTTTATATACACAAGGGCTGATTATGAACTACACACAGGTGGGTGTTACAACACAGGTGAAACACATGAGGTCATTAGAAAAGGAGGGAAAACTCAGGAAGTAAAAGTAGCACTAAACACAATGAGAATACATTTCAAATTAAAACAGGAAGTGGCCAAAACATATGAACAGAAACTTGACATAATTTCACAGATGGAGATTGCCCAGTTGTCACTGAATTTTATAAAAATTGTTCATTTTCATGTTTTAGCAATTATTTGTTGTCCATGTTGGCTTAAAGTTGAGCTCATTATAGAAACATATCTGATAAAGACTGTGATATGACTGAAAGCTCTAGAATTAAATGTCACTTGTGTTGAGATTATTTTAACAGTTTTTAAGGTGGATGAACAAATGAACCATAGAGTGCTCAGATAAAGGGAAGTTTCAACATCTATGTACAATTCTTTGACATGTGGACAAACTCAATCTAGGAATTTCATGTCCAGGGCTGTAAGTATAGACTGTGCAGGCAGTGAGGTTGCACAGGGGCCCATGGGGTGGAGGGGCCTGTAGAGGGAGGGGGCCCTGCCAACAATGTGTTGGGTGGAGTATGGCCTCTTGCGGGTGATTCAGATTGCTGCTTCGGAAATACACGTTTTAAGAAGAACTGACTTACAATAAAAATGATGGCAATTGCTATTTATCACATGGTGCTGTAATTTCATAAGTACTCTACCCTTTACTTTTTACCTTTGTCTTGTTTTTTTTCTTCCATTCTTCTTTTTCTTTTGTTTTTCCTGGTTTTCTCCTACTTATTTATGCAGGTCAACTTCTGGGTCAAAGCCTGGTGCAGTGACTATGAGCATGTGCACAACACCTCAGTCAATCCAAGTCTGTTAAGGCACATACAGTACATGAAAGAGTAGCTCAGTTCCCATCCGCATTATCTTGGTATGTTAATCTGACTTTGAGAAATTTTAATTAGTACAATTTTAGTTGGACTAACATGTTTAAATGTATTTAAAGTCGGACTGACAAAATATGTTGACTTTTTTAACATCATGTAAACATACTGAGTGATAGAGACACCACTCAGTATTGCACCAATGCTTGCACCAGACTAGGACAAAATCTCTGAGCAAAACAAAATATCACACGTCTGAAAACTGCAGATAATGAGTTCAGGAATTGCTGCATGCCAGTTCTTCCATCACAGTGTTTAAAACATGGTGGTACCAGGTGATAGAAGTGGACAGACGTCCCAGGAGTCCTCGCTGACAATGCAAGATCTAAACAAGGGAATATAGCTGATAGCAGTTGACATGGAGAGACATGAGGTTAGGGGAGGAGCACAGGTAGAGGATGTATTCAAAGACTGCATGAATAGTAATGAGAGGAGTTAATTAGCAGCTCTCGCTTCCTCTTCCCTCCCTGTAGATATGAATACAGACACCTTGTGACCTCTCTGCAGTCCGGTGAGAACCAGCGCTGGAGCAACTTGGCCGACCCCTCCACAATGTCCCACCACTGTGTGCTACAATAATGACAGGCAGCAGAGCATGAAAATGAAATTACCACGTTCAGGATCCTTCGACAAGTGTTCCACCCCATGTGTTGGAACCAGATGGCGAGTCTACCTGCTTAAGTGCCGTCCATGTGTCGTTCCAGGCATGCAGGCCTCCTCTCCAGTTACACGTAGGGGTTAAAAAAATCAGCTCCCGCTATTATATGGGCTAGTGTGTGTGTATGTGTGTGTGTTTCCTGAGTCGGAGAGATCTCTGTGGGCTCGCTTACCTTTCTGGACGAAGAGAACAAGTCGCACGCTGTTTTACAAGAGGGGAGATAATCTGACGGGAGTGTCAAGTAGCAGGCGTCATCGCAGCCAAAAGCAGACCTCTGCTGGCTGGCCAGATTCTTGTGGCATCGGATGGCTGAAAACTCCAAACAATCACACGATAACACGCACACACACACTTAGTCAGCTCAGGGACGGCAGCCAACAACAGTCAGTTCTTTGGCTGCAGGAGAATGGTACAGATTCTCCTCGTGGAGGCAATGTTGTTTTTTAATTAGTTGTGTGTGAGTAAAAAAGTAGATCTGCTTTTCTTCCAGATTTTAGGTGTAACCCATCCTACAGATGTTTGGGACATTATGTAAGAGGTTCACATTGCTGCTAGGCAACTTATATTCACTCTCACTGTTTATGTGAAAATAATAATGGCCAGTTTAAATATATTGTCACAGGATTAAAGCTGTACCGCTCATGGAATTTCCATTAACAACGCAGTGTTTTTATCAGCACTAAAGGATTAATTCACCCAAATTACAAAAAAATGTATATTTTTCTATATTTCCTTGTTTGCTATTAGCTCTAAATAAGTAAGCAAATAGTTCTGATTCACTCTGGTTTGGAGGTATCCATCCTTCCATCCTGAGTTTCCTGGTGAGTGGAAGTTTGGGTAGCACTTTCTAAAAAGGCAAATTTTATAGCAGTGATAGTCAACTTGTTTTTCCCAGGGGCCACTTTTGCAAGACACAGCAACCCAGTACAAGTCAAGTATACGCAGGAGCATTTGTAGGAATTGAGGATATTCGGAGCATAGACCAGACTTCTGCGGGGGGATCCTCTCCTGGCACTTTCTTTGATAAACCAGCTTTATTTTGATGCTGTTTTATGCACCGTATTTATGTAAAATGTGCCAAAAGAAATCCCAGTACAAACCAATGTATCTTCATCGTCAAGTGGAAATGGTTGAGGGGGCAATCAGCACATGGCCACAAGTTGATTATCATTGTTTTATAGGCTTAGGATAAACAGTATGTCATAGATACTGTCACATGTTACTTGTCTGACCCATCCCCCCATGCAGACTTTCTTGCTCTTTATACAACACCAGTTGCTAAGAGTAACAAAAGATGCTGCTGCCTATTGTATCTTATACTGTTGCGAAAGGGATGCCTCTGTGCGTTGGTATCTGATGCCGAAGGCCACTAACAAGGCCATATTCGTATTCGTATTCGACAAGTTTTGAGTGAGACAGAGTTGAAAATCAACTGCAGTATTTCCTTTTGTCTCCTTTGGTACGAAGCATCTCACACATGAGTACAATGTGTGCAGGTTGATGATACCAAGTCCTGGGGGGTAAGGTTTTCTCAAGCAGTTACATCTTGCTGTCATTAAAGTTGCCCTGTGTTGCTTCAAGACAACACTTAATTATTTCAGTTAGTTCATAGCACTTACTCTGAATGCAAACACACACACACACACACACACACACACAATCACAAGTCCTCCCTGGTCTCACAGAGAGGGACAGTGGCTGTAAGGAAGGATTTACAGGGGCTGCCTGTCCTCCCAGCAGTAGGCTGATTGGAGGGCTGGCTGTGTTTGTTAAGGTAATGGGCCCTAGGTGAGCTAATTCACAGGGTACACGCTCCACGCTCTGTCACCTCAGGAGCACACTGGTAGAAAAGGAGGGTTGCCGGTGGGGGCTGGGGCTTGGAGGGGAAGGTTTCCAGCTCTCCGGCTCTTTCCAAAATCCCCTCAGCCTTGCTCCGTCTACTCCAGCTCCACCTGAAAGTGATTACCAGGCCAGCCATGAGCAAACAAGCCCCATATGGAGTGTCTATAGTGGGGCTGAGGCTGGAGCCTGGGGAGCCCTCCTCCACCTCTTTGGAGAGAAGAGGCCTGAGCAAACACAGCTAATGAAGTCTTAACAAGCAGCCCCGGGTTAGCGCGAGCCCGCTAAATGCCACCGAGGCTCTTGGAATTGTGTCCAGCAGATTGGCTAAATCTCCTCGAAGCTTTCCTTTACAAGATAAAGTTGCATTAGCATATCTCTGTCTCACCATCTCTGAGGTAAGTCCAGGATCTGGCAAGCAGTCACACTTGATGGGCTTCCTTTTCTTCAGTGGGAGCACTTGATTCTGACGGACAGAATGGGGCTTTAAATTGAGCACATTAACTTCGGATCTGGATGTGATTCTGGGTTTTATTCATTGGTCACAGAGGGTTTGTGTGAAGCTTTGGTCCAGGGAGATATATTCTCACAGCGTGCAGCTCTGCGTTGCAAACAGGAGATGAGTGGATTTCCTCAGAGTAAATCATTATCTCAGTACAGAACAGACTCGACGCCCTCTCTTGCCCTCGTCTGCCCTCGCTCCATCACTCTCCCACACTGTGACCAGCACCTTAGCCTCACTCCCTTTTTATCATGTGTCCTCTTTCACTCATCCCAAACACCGGGGTTTATTATTGAGAAAATCACACACCATCCATGGCGCGCACAAACATATACACTCACTCGACTCCATGGCAGTGGCCAACCGAACTCTTTTTTCCTAATCAAAAGCAAACAGCCATTAACACAGCTCCTTCCTTGTTATCTCACACTGGCGAGTCACTTAATCAATCTGTGTTCTCCTGATTCTCTTTCTCACTGTGGGTTATTTCATTCGTTCCGTGGGTGGAGGCTATTAAAAAAAAAAAAGACTGCCTCACATGATAAAGACCTGGCTCCACTCCAAACACAATATCACTAAAGTTAAACTCCAGCACCAGCACACCCTGGCTTCTGCACACACAGCGTTGCATTATGTTTGTATGGGAAGCTGGGAGGAAGATGCTTTTTTTATTTAACACTCTGCTCGCACTCTAAGACCTCACATTGGCCTCCAAGCACACAAGCTGTCTGTGTGTATGTGTGCGTGCAGGTGTGTGCAGAATAGAGTACATAATATCTATCCAAAAATACATGCATCTTGTTGGTGAAATGAATATAAACATGGTTGGCCTCTCATGCCTTGTTTTAGAAGAAGCTGCATGATTTTGCATCCTAGAAAAAACTTTGATAATAATAATAATAATAATAATAATAATAATAATAATAATAATAATAATAATACTAGTACTGATGTGTTTGCGTTCACTTTTGATTTTTCTTTTGTGTTTTCTGTTTTACCCGCAGACTCCCACATAAAAGTTTGTTTTGTGCTATAATGTTGCCGATGTTTGAGAAAATTAACAACATAATGATAATAATGACCCTTACAACAATAAATTATTAATCATATAGCCTTTATATAGCATTTGACTGGTTTAGGGCTGTAAAAAAAATGTTTTGATGTCACAGACAAATAACATCGTGTATGAAATACTTAAGTGTTTGTGTAACAAATTAGAGGTACATTAGATACATACTCAGTGGCAGATGAAGTATTCAGATCCTTTACTTAAAAGTAGCAATGCCACACTACAAAAATAATGTACTTGTACTTAAAGGATTACTGTGTATGATTTAGGGGGATATGTTGGCTAAAACTGAATATAATATACAGTATAAGTATGTTTTCCTCTGTGAATAATCACCTCTAAATTAAGGACTGTTTTTGCATTTTCTTAACCTCAGAATGAGCCACCGTCATGTTGCGTCGCCATGTTTCTACAGTAGCCCAGATGGATAAACACTGGCTCTACATAGGGCCATTTGAGTTTCCACATCATAAAAACAGATTTGTTACACGTCAAAGTGCATTATTCAGTGTTTTTTTACCAGTTTCATTAACCTGGTACATTTGTTTTTGGAGAGGAAGAGACCTTAGTGGACAATTTGGCTTCCAGTAAAAAAATAAATAAATAAATATATTATATACACTAAAGAAATTCTAACTGGGAAAAGTATCAGCTTGTTGTAACCTGCAGTCTTCACTTCTAGATGCCACTAAATCCTCCTAAATCGTGCACACTGCTCTGCTTTTAAATATCCAATAAATATTTATTTATTCATTTATTTGTTTTTGCTGGTAGAGGTGAACTAAAATTTTGGGTAGTTTGAGCAATGCATCATTTTGTATGTGAAATTTAATCTTTAAAGTAAGTATAGCTGTTAGATACATATAATGGAGTAAAAAGTACTTGAGTAAATGTACTTGCTTCCTTTCCATCACTGTAAGTGAATGCACAGTCATACAGCATGAGCATCTAAGGACGCCATAGGGTTAATAAAGACACACTATACAGCTCACAGTGGCTATAGGAGAGTAACAGACAATGAAAATAGGCCTACTACAATAAGATACTGTCAACTAACTCTCAAGATCCCCAGACACCCACTGTAAGCATGTTAACACTGATATGAGCTCTGTGCCACTGTCTCAGTGTGCTGTGCTGCTTGGTCTTTGCCTCGCGCAATTACGCCTCCCGCAGAGCTCTATGCAAGCGTTAAACGAAACATTAGCACCTCATTTAAAAAATAAAACAGCTTTTCACAAGGACAGACAGCTCCCTGGGTAGTCTTATCATGCGCAAATTAGCCAATTTACCAAACTGTTCCCTCTCTGTGTCTCACACACACACACACACACTCACACTCACAGAGAAACAATCATCTGGAGCTAGATGCATCTGCCTGGTGTTACCATTGTTGTGGCACTATCAAAGATTGAGTGTTAAAGGAAGTTACGAGGAGGTGAACAGAAAGTTCAGTCGCTGAGGAAGATTTTGAAAATAGTAGGTCTTTTACTCCAACTGAGCGCGCGCCTGCTGTGTGTCTTTATAATTACTTTATATTATTGTTATTATGAGTTTAAAATGATAGTTTGAAGTAGGCTTAGAGGAATTTATTACAGGGTTATTATAGTTTATTTTAGACCAGACATGGCTCTGGGTTGGACATATTTCATCAACGCGTTGCCTATAATGTGCACTTTTATGAAAACTGAGTATGTTTTAAAAGAAAGAGTACTCATTTTGTTTCAATATGTGGTTATTTGACATGTGGTCATGATGGGATGGAGGTAAAATGAGGCTCCGTCGTTACGCATCATCCACACGAGCATCCTGTATCCCGGTGCCACAGACACTGGCGAAACTAGTGTGATCATGAGCCATATAACAAAACATCGTTAGGTAAAAAACTTGATTGACTTCTATAAAGCACTGCCCCCTTCGATCAGTGATTGGAGGATACGCTCTGGAGGTGTGGTCTTCCCGGTTTTGGTATATATTGGCACCGCTTCGTCTCCAAGCCGTTGATTTGTATGGGAACCAGGTCTAAGGTGGGACGAGCCGACTGAATGTAGTCGCTGTGTTGTGAAGAAAGAAAGAAGGCCCACATTTTTCCGTTTGTAGCGATCGGACAGCAGCTTTTGTTGTTTTTTTTATACATCAGACTGTGTGCGGATACTGAAAGCGCTCTCCAGAAGAAGCTGGATTCTCCTCTCAGCCATCTTGACTGCTGCCCGCCGCCCTGAAGGCTGTTTTCTCTCCTCCTCCTCCTCAGCTGAAAGTAAACACGGCTTGCACATTGCTTGCAACTCCGTGCAAGATCCCGAGAGAAGCGAGATGGGCTCGCTGCGCAACATCTAACCGGAGCAGAGGCGAAAGCACACGGCTGAGAGGATTTATCGCTACCAGAGCTGAAGAGGGGGGACACGACGCGCCGGAGGGATGGACCTGTTTGGGATTTACCTGCTCCTCTCACTCGCTCTCCTGCCCCGATCCAGCTGCACCACAGCCAAGGAGATCACCTGCCAGGAGATCGCGGTGCCTCTGTGTAAAGGGATCGGCTACAACTACACCTACATGCCTAACCAGTTTAACCACGACACACAGGACGAGGCTGGACTGGAGGTGCACCAGTTTTGGCCTCTGGTTGAGATCCAGTGTTCACCGGACCTCAAGTTCTTTCTGTGCAGCATGTACACCCCGATCTGCTTGGAGGACTATAAAAAACCTCTCCCGCCGTGCCGGAGCGTGTGTGAGAGAGCCCGGGCCGGCTGTGCGCCTCTCATGAGGCAGTACGGCTTCCCCTGGCCGGACAGGATGAAGTGTGACCTGCTGCCGGTGCAAGGCAACCCGGACACTCTGTGCATGGACTACAACAGAACGGACTCCACCACCGTGTCCCCTGTCCTCTCCAAACCCACAAACCACCCCGGCAAGGGTTACAATCCGCCTAAAAATAAGCCGAGCCGACCCGGCGCGCCTGGGAAATACAAGCCGCCTGCCGCGCCATGTGAGCCGGGGTGCAAGTGTTTGGAGCCCATGGTGCCGGTGAACACGGATCGCCACCCGCTCTACAACCGGGTCAAAACGGGCCAGATCCAAAACTGCGCCATGCCGTGCCACAATCCGTATTTTACGCACGACGAGAGAGCGTTCACCGCGTTTTGGATAGGACTTTGGTCCGTGTTGTGCTTCGTGTCAACTTTTGCCACGGTCGCCACTTTTCTCATCGACATGGAGCGTTTCAAGTATCCAGAGAGACCCATCATCTTCCTCTCAGCTTGTTACATGTTCGTGTCAGTGGGGTACATTGTCAGACTGATCGCCGGACACGAGAAAGTGGCGTGCAACCGGGAGTTCGACCTGGAACACATCCACTATGAAACCACCGGCCCCGCGCTGTGCACCGTGGTTTTCTTGCTTATTTACTTTTTCGGCATGGCCAGCTCAATCTGGTGGGTCATCCTGTCTCTGACTTGGTTCCTCGCGGCTGGGATGAAGTGGGGCAACGAGGCGATCGCCAGTTACTCCCAGTACTTCCACCTGGCCGCTTGGCTCATCCCCAGCATGAAGTCTATCGCGGTGCTGGCGCTGAGCTCCGTGGACGGGGACTCTGTGGCTGGCATCTGCTACGTGGGAAACCAGAACTTGGACAACTTGCGTGGCTTCGTCCTCGCCCCTTTGGTGATTTATTTATTTATAGGCACTATGTTCCTCCTGGCTGGATTTGTGTCACTATTCCGGATCCGCAGCGTCATCAAACAAGGTGGCACCAAAACTGACAAACTGGAGAAACTCATGATAAGAATAGGCATCTTTACGGTGCTCTACACGGTGCCAGCCACTATCATTGTAGCGTGTTACTTTTATGAGCAGCACAACAGACAGAGCTGGGAGATCACGCACAACTGCTCCAACTGTTTATTAGAGAGGGACCGCAGGAGTCCGGACTATGCAGTTTTTATGTTAAAGTACTTTATGTGCCTTTTGGTGGGCATCACGTCCGGAGTTTGGATCTGGTCTGGGAAAACTTTGGACTCCTGGAGGACTTTTTGCACCAGGTGCTGCTGGGGGAGTAAAGGCACCAGCGGCTCCATGTACAGCGACGTGAGCACCGGACTAACGTGGAGGTCAGGCACGGCCAGCTCCGTGTCATGCCCCAAGCAGATGCCATTGTCCCAGGTTTGAATAAAGAAGGGGGGAAAGCAGCTTATGAGGACTGCTAATTGTTTGGGAGATAACCCATCACTCCCTGTCTTAAGCAATTTGCATAGTAATGAACTGCTGCTGAGGTGCACCCCCCTTAAACATCCACACACCTCTGTGGGGAAACAATGTACCTGGTATTCACAGGTTAATTCCTACCTGTTTGTATGTATTAGAGGTGCAGACTGCTTTTTACACAAACTGGGCATTACTTGTTGTAGGCAGAGAGACAGTTTTAGCTTCATACCAAGAGCATTTTGGGGCGTTTTTTATTGCCATTTTATCTACATAGTGCCAGACAACATTGTATAATTCAATCACATCAAAGATGGTTTAAATTAAGCCTTAATAGTGCCCAAGTATTTTACGGGTTTTTGTAATTTCAAATGTATTTATATAAAAGTTCTGTAAAAACGTGTACATTTGTGTATAAAAGAAAAGTTTATAAGCTATTGTAAATTTGTATAAAGTGTAGATGTCTCTTTTTGTGAGAAAAAAAAGCAAATATGACCTTTATTTTGACAATAAAACATTTGATAAATCTCATCTGTTGCAGTGTTTTCCCATGCAAAAAAAGAAAAGAAAAAAAAGAAAACAGGGAGGCTGTTCTGTTTTCAAGGCATATTTTGTGGTTCCTTGTGGTCACCGTGTTGAGGATGGCAGCAGCTTTTTGAGAGCCCCGGCTAAAAGGAAGCCCTTTTTAACCATCAGAGACCAGTAATTAGAGGTAGGGGTTGAGTTGGAGCATCTCCATAATTGTTGAAGTCCTCTTCACATGCCTGCCGAAGCCCGCTTTCTTAATTTAGTAAAAGAGGGAGTGGGTGAATGGGGGTATAAATGCAGGGAACAGACCCTTTTCATCTGCAGAAACTTTGATCTTTCTTTTTTAACGGCCTAGAATAAAGGTGGTGTGTATTAGGAGTGTCTGTCTGATGTGCCAAGGTTCCCCCTAAACGTCCCCATTTGGATGCTTTGATGGACGTCCTACAATTGAAAGAGCATTTTGGAACCCCTCGCTTTTCTGGGGGTTTGTCAGAGCTGAAACCTGCCAGAGCCCCTGCGTCTTGTGTTTGGTTTTTTCGCAGAGGCTCAATTGAAACATCTTCTCCCTCGGCTCAAGCTGTGTCAGCGAGTGCAGGGGCCTTGACATGAATGATATTGAAATAGCAATGAAAGCCCCACAGGTGGTCTGTTCACATGATCTCACATCTTAGGGCCCCCTAATCGAGGCATTTTTTGCTACAAATGTATCTGGTTTGGTCCCAATTAACCCAATGCGCTGGCATAAGATGATACACTTTAACCCCAGCGCAGAAATGCCTTTGATTTGCTGGTCAATGGTGACAGTGGGTTTTGTAGTGACTGTTTTGTTCCTGCTTTATTTCCTTTACACTCACACTGTAGATACAAACCCCAAAAGCTTCTTTTCAGCGGAGTGCAGACGTGCATCTGTTGGGAGTGTAAATCAGCCATATAAATCTTGCATCAGTGCTGTCAGCAGAGACACCAGGCAATGAAGCTGGAAGTCACAACAAAATGTACTTTTCTTAAGATCAGAAGAGCGGCTTCTGAAGCATTTTGCCCGCACAAAGCTCACCACCTGTTCCAAGTAGTTTTTGTGTTTGTGTAAAGTTACTAAATCTCAAGTTTTGGAATTTAAATCTTCATAACAATATAAAGAGTGCAACGCTCTGGCGTACAAAAGTACTGATTTTTTTTGCTGTTGTATTTCCATCAAATAGTCACGGTTACTTTCAGTCTTGCAGCTTGTTTTTCTGGTGTTTACCTCAAAAACCTCAGTCAGTGTGCAGCTCCAGCTATCACTGTCAGCCTCTCAGCAGGGACATTAATGTGCAGCCCCACCTAGTGGCAGAAGCACAACTGTACACCTCCACATAGCCCCCAAACCCAAGTTTAGAGCACAACAACATTGCATGAAACTTTACTCTTTACAATGTAAAAAGTTAATGACATGATTGATTCAGCATGAAGACAAATAAATGTTCACGTTAGTGTGAGTCTTCCCAGTTTACGCATTACATGCATCAATGTCAATTTTAAAGAGGAACTGTGTTCATTTTCCAAATTCATATTTTTTATCCAGATGGTCGAAGACAATCCAAAAATAGCAATAAACACAAACAATTCTCTCAAAAATCCCAAAACTAATATGCTAAAACTCAAATCTGTTCAGTCAGAGGGTACTAAGTCTGAAGATGCTCCATAGGCAATCTGGGAAATTGGGAAAGATGTTCTGACAGGAATGTTCCGAGAATGTGGGTACATAAATAACATAAATAAAAAGAAAACAAACATTCTGTCGGTTCACAAAATCAAGTTCCCATTCACTCTACTGATGATGTTACAAACTGAATTCTTGTGTTATAGCACTGAAGTCAGAGCTGAAAAATACTTAGATTCCACAAAAAGTTACTTTTAGCTTCTTTATCCAAAGCTTCTAGAACCTACTTTTAATGACAATTTTATGACACATAATTCAGAGTTTAGGACCACTCAAGAGACCACTCATTAGACATGTTAAAACTGACTTTTACTGCTTAACACATCGCCCTGGTCCATCATTCCCTTCATACTCAGCAACCTGGGACTACAAACCAACTGTCCAGGCACTTAAAGCAGCGTGTCCTGGCTTGGCTGTTATGCACACATCGTCATTAACTGGTAACAGCCTGTTTCCTCCACAGAGGTCACCAGCCAAACTTAGTGCAGTCTACAGGAGAAAGTATGGGACTGCCATACAGAGAACCTTCACACAGACAGGGCAGGGCACTCACAATTGTTAGGTATTAACTGCTAATAGTCCAGGTCAAGTCTCACTTTATGGTTATTTTTTTACTAGGGAGTGTTTTAAGGACAGTTTGTCAGGACTTGCTCTCGACTCTTCTGTGTGCAAGGGCATAACCGACATAAACAAATCTGATAACAAATAAATCAACTTGTGCATGAATCCAGGGGCTGCAGCTGATTGAATTGTCTTCTCTCCCCATCACTCTCTGTATACAGATGTTAAAGTCTGATTTGTGGGTTCAGGAGGAACGTTCTCACATTGTTGCCCATCAAAAATTGATGTCAGCGTTTGATGGGAGGCAGACACAGAGGAGAAGGATGATAGGCAGCTCATGCTTTTTAATACTATTGATCCTTATGATACATTCGGGAGAAGATTGTGTTTTTTTTCTTTACCTTTTAACGCATGAGAGGAGATTTTGCAGCTGTGCACAGCATCTTGTGATGAGGAGTAGCTGTTTTGTATTAAGAATTAGAGAAGACAACTATATTAGACCATATTTTTAGGTGACAGAGGTTAAATACCAAAAAAATCTAGTTATATGTCGCTTATACACTGTTTTTGGTAGGTGCTTTCAAATACATAAAATATTTAGTTTAAAGCACCTAGGTTAGGTTTCGTAAATGTGCCATTTACTGTCATTTGTCCTTATTTTGCAGCTTACAGTGGAAGATGAGCAATAGCACTAAAACCCTGGAGTTTCCATGAGTGTATTCTTCCATGCATAAAGCATAACAGTGACCTCGGCTCTCTGTGACCCGTTTAGATTAATGTTGAAGCTCGTGACCTCCAGCACAGGCACATTATTCCCAGCTGGCCATTTGAGACGGCAGATGTTGGAAAATAGAGGGCTTTGACGCTAAGGCTTCATGGTTATAGTTTCTAAGGGACTCAGACGTCATTGTAGCTCTTGCAGCATGGTTTGCACATTTAAAAAGTTTAGGAAGATAGTTGAGGTCAAACTAAGATGAAATGGAAAATTGATGTTTTGCAGTTTTTTAACCAATAAATGCTTCACTTTGGCATTACGACCCAGCCTGACAAAGTTATCAGCATAAATGGCCGGCTCCCCGCTGGCACAGCAACAATGCCTCTGTGGTTTAGTAGTCCTTACAGTGCACCCCTGCTGCCTCTTCCAATCCAAGGACCCCTCCACCACCGACCCCCACCTCCACACACACATACACACAGCGGCAGAACACAGTGTTCCCTCAGTCCTTCACTGACTGACTGACATGTACACAAAAGGAAAACTTCTTTCATCTGAAGCGTTGAGTGTTTTGCCAGATTCACTCTGGGTACGCTCACATAAGGGGGTGGAGGGCGGTGGAGCTTAATCCAACAAACATGCCCGCACTCGGGTGATGATATCACAGCTCTGATCATACATAAATAGCAGGAGGAGGAAAAAAAGGAAAAAAATCAGATGGTATGCAGTCAATAAAAGTGATTCTGCCATTTTTGGTACTGGAAACTACTAGCATACAAACTGTAACTCTGTAGCAGTATGCCACATCTTAAGCACCATAAGCAGTGTTGGGGAAGCTACTTTAAAAGCTTTGCAAGCTACTAGTTACTCACACTCAAGAAGTTAAACTACCGTAAAGCTGCCCTATAAAAATAAATGTAGTTTGGTTAACTAAAGCTACTTTTAAAAGTATTTCAAACTACTATTAAACAAAAAATATCAAATTCACATTATATGTGACACGTAGTCATAACAAAAAATACAAAACTGTCACATGCCAGCAAATAAATGTTACTCAAAGACCACGCTAAATTTATCATTCCTGCTGGTAATAAACTGTTTTTCTTATTGTCCATATATAGTATACATTAGTTTCCACCTATTTGTACCTACTCTTGGCACCCTAAAATTTCTTGTATATGTACCTTACTTTTAGGAAGTTTTCACACTATGAACCCTAGTGATGTCTAGTTTTATATTTTGTTTACATTTGCTGTATATTGTATTTTATATTTGCTATACATTTTTTCTTTTTCTGCTATGTTATTTTAGTCTTTGTATATATCACACGTTGTATCTGCACTTTTCTTTGTATTGCAACTGCTGCACAGAAATTTTCCTCAGGGTGAATAAAATGTTTATAATACTATTTTAACTGAATATGTTGCAAAAAGTGCCTGCTTGTTCACAGGTCACCCCTAAACCAAAAAACTACTATAATGTGAAGGAATATTAATTTTGATTTTATCAACATCAGTTAGATAGCTGCCTTCCAGAGACTGTACAGGTGGGGTTATTGCAAAAATAATAATTCAGTTAGGTGTAGTTCACCAATCAAACACTGTAAGCCACCATGTCAAGCAAAATGAAATTCACACATAATTTAACCAAACTTTTAAAAAGTATTTATGGAAAAGAATTTAGCTCAATCATATCAATATTCAATGTTACATTATTTACAATGATTTTTAAAAGTAAGCTGAAAGTCACATGTCGCATGCTACAGGATAAGACTGTTACATACATCATAATATTCCATATCGCATACATTCCTCTGATCAGTTTGATAAAACAAAGTGGCTCACTGTGCAAAACATATTAACTTATGTAAGACATTTAAATGCCACCCTGGTCATGTTCAGAAATTACACTTTATTGAATTGTAATACAAAATTCTGCCCACTTGAGGGGGCTATTAACTAGAAGTTGTCTCTTTCTCCAAGCTCTAATATCAAGGATTTTTTTTTGTACTAAAATTAATAAAAACATCATTATAATCTTGTCCATATGAGGTAAATTTAAGAAATGTGAAGATTTCCCTTACTGTTTTTGTTGTGTTCTTACTGGACACTTGTGTCAACTTGGATCAATCTTCACTTTGTGACTGAAGATTTACTATGTGGCCCTGAGTTGGACCTTCATGCGGTAAGGCTGAGGGGACAGTGTGACCCCGTAGACAGGGGCGTAGTCTGGCTGTCCCGCATCTTCAGGCCAGATGAACTTAAACCTCCTCAGCATAGTCACCATGAGGAGGAAGAGCTCCATGCGAGCCAAACCCTCTCCAAGACACATACGAGGACCTGAGAAATTAGACATTTTTAATCAGTGAGTCATGCACTGTATATTTCTTACAATAAAAGATAAACGTCTGTCTCATACCTGCAGAGAACGGCATAAACGCCTCTGGCTTTATAAACTTTCCCTGGTCATTCAGGAAGTTTTCAGGGTTGAATTCATGAGGGTATTTCCACTGTTCCTCCTCGTTCAGCACCGAGGTCATGTTCTGGATGATCAATGTGCCCTGAGGAGAAAAAAGGAGACGTATCTCTACTCCCAAGGTTCCATATTCACCTGCTCAATACCATCTTAATCAAATAATAATAATAAATCAAATTTCAAATGTTCAATACGCGTCCTTGGGTCAATCTGTTAAAATCAGTCACGTTCAGCTCACAGCCTACTCATGTTATAGTAACAGTTTTCTTGACTTCATATCTCCACAGTGTCTGAACTGATTTTTACCATTAAAACTTAATTTAAAACATCCATCTCTTTTTATTCTTTTCTGAAATCTAGCCCCAGACTTCAGTGGATTTGCTCTGGGGGCCCTCCTCAAATTAAAGTGTTGCCACTTGATATTAACACTAAACCAATTTCTGTGTATTGTATATATATATCAGTCTAAGCACTCATAACGTACAAATAAGCATTTAAAGACCAAAGTGGGCCATAATAGCAGCGACACTCTTTCAGTAGACTATAACAAATACTGTATTAGTTTCGTGACCCCTATATCAAGAGACATGGGTCTCTGGAAATAAAGGAATGACAAGAAAACAAGTCTACGGCTTTATATGCAAGGGACTACAGATGTAATTTAGCAGTCCATCTAACTACAGCATAATTACATTTGTAATTTTTACTAATGTTCATTAATGTGCTATGTCCCTTTAAATAAACACTAAATAAATAAATAAATCAGATTCTTTGCAAAAGGAAAAATACATTTCTGTCCATTACTAAATACCAATTGGCTTTCAGTGTTCTTAATTATTTTCCTCATTTTGCTTTCTCCTTTTTTATTAATTCCTTTATTATTACCATTTACCTGCTTTTAATCAGCTTTGTTGCAATGTTGCATATCAGCAATCAAACTGTAAAATGCAAAGACACCATCTTCATTCTTACCCTGGGTAAGAAATATCCCATGAGCTCTGTGTCATTAGTTGTATAGTGGTAGACACTGAGAGGAACAGTGTTGGCGACCCTTTGGACCTCATGGATCACAGCCTGGAGTCAAGGAAATGAGACAAAATGCTCTTATGCTTTTGTAAAACTGGAGAAAAGGTAATAATCAATAAAGGCTCTGCAGGAGCTCAACCACAAAATACAGCCCACTAACATGTCTCTACCACACTGCCAAACATGCAGAGCCATGTCTGCGCATTAAATATAAAAACAGAACTATACGGAGATATCCGCCCGATAATGTACCTGCATGTAAGGCATGTTGTGTCTGTCATTGTAAGTAGCATGATCCTTCTTTCCCAACACTTGGTCTATTTCCTGCTGACATCGCTCTGGTAGTTAAAGTGTTGTGTGTGGAGGAGAAAAAAGAATGAACACAGAGACCAACACATCACAAAAAACATGACAAAAATGAAGGAATGGATGCTAGAATGACAGAATGACAGACTGACAGTACAGCAGTCAGATGTACCTTGTATATGTGGGTAAGTCATGAGGTAGAGGAAGCCAGTGAGCAGGGTGTTGGATGTGGTGTCAGTCCCAGCAAAGAGAAGATCCAGGACAAACATTAGGAGTCGGCCCTCACAGAAAGAGGAGCCATCATTGCCTCTCTGGAGGGAAAATTAGATTTTTTGGTTTTGATCTTTCTCTATTTCTCATTTAAATAGATTCTATTTGGATGACACACACCTTATCCAGTTCATCCAGATAGCAGTCAAGGAAATCTCGTGGTTGCCCAGGGACCTTGGTCTCTTTGTGTTCAGTTATCAGACGAGTTACAAGTTTCTTACAAGTCTGAGGAAAAAGAGAGAGGACTTTGGTGAAAAAAAAGACAGGATAAACAGTGTCAGTAATACGAAAATAAATAAAGGGAATAATGAGAAGTCCTCCAAGCCCACCTCGATGTTCTTAAACGCCTTCATGAAGGGCAGTGGCAGGTTTCGAACCATGGGAACAGAGTCATACAGCTGTAGGTAAAGATATTTTTTGTCAGGACGCATTTAGTTGAACATTTAAGAGTTGAGATGTGTAAACTTTTGCTGTAGATCACTTCTGTGCACAACAAAAAGGTGATATGCTCTGCTTTTTATGATATACATTTTTCTTTTTTTAGTACATTTTTTAAAGTCAATCTAAATGCTGTGGAAACAGTATTAGGCAGACTTGTCATTCTTAGTCAAATAATAAAAGAAGGAATATGGGAAGGTCAGTCTGTAAAGTCTATCTAATGTCAGGTTAGCCAGCATTAGCTAACACTGAGCTGCCGCCTGTGACACAAAACTATTAGATAACTCTGAAGCATAAAAATGA
Organism: Plectropomus leopardus; assembly: GCF_008729295.1. NCBI lineage: Eukaryota > Metazoa > Chordata > Actinopteri > Perciformes > Serranidae > Plectropomus > Plectropomus leopardus. The sequence continues at coordinate 19,363,691 of NC_056483.1, forward strand.
AAATCTGGATCATGGACTAAAAGCTGAAATCTTCATCTTTTTGAAATCCCTTGATATACAAAAAGTCTAGAGATCCCGGTTTTAATGACCTAATGTAGCTAATATTTAATTGTACTAATGTAAGTAATGTGGAAATATAAAGGCTGTGATTAATGCTTTATGACTTTCAGTCATGCGGTGATGTTGGAAGTCATGTGACAACAGTGTAGTTTTATTATAGCCTAACATTAGCTTTTTACTTCTGGCCATTGCATTTAGGCTATGCTTCAAATATAAAAGTGTTCATTTGTGAAGATCTTGCTGAAAACCTGTATCATAAACGTTTGTTCATTTATATTATTGTCAGCAATATTCAAAATGCAATGGAAAAATCCCCTTGGCTTTTTGTTGCGCAAACCAGGGCAATGCGAACATCTGGGTTGGCCTACTAAAAACATCACGCTGTGACTCACCATAGCCCAAGGTCCATTGGCTATCTTGGAGTTTTCTTTAAAGCACTGAACAACCACTTTGATGAAGTTGTCATCATAGTCATAACGCGTGCCAAACAGGACCTGGCAGATGATGTTGAAGGCTACATTATGAAACATAACTTGAGGACTCATCGTTGAACCTGCGACAGATGTAACAATGACAACACAGCAGAGCCACAACAGAGCATTACACAACAGTGTGCCAACACTGTATGAGAGGTCACAGTGAGTGCACCCACAGACAGCATACCAATGCTCCTTTCCAGTGTGTCCATTGTGTACTGCATCTCTACCAGAATCCTTTGCTCCATGGACTGCTTTCCCAGTCCAAAATTCCTCAAGGTCATCAGAGCAAAGCGACGATGCTCCTTCCAACTGGAGCCGTAGTCTGCCAGAACCAGTCCTGTAATGAGTGAGGACATCCAGCATATCCAGCAGAGCATCTTAAATTTTTTTTCCCTCTTTTTATTTTGGGGAAATTCAGCCACAATGGCAATTACAAGACACTAAATGCTTAAATACAACCTGCATTGTGTAGCACAAGTAAAGAAGAGTCAAAAAGTCAGCTTAAATCACTAATATTTGATGTAGTGCCACATTTCTGCATTTAAATAGTATAGTTGTGACATCACAACTTCCCATTAGTCTTAATAGCTTGTTTAAAGGAACATTTTGTGAATAGGGACTGTGTCCATGTCTTGTTTTAATACTTTATAGTATATAGTAACTATATACCTGCTTTATAAGAAATAAAGACATGAAAATCTTATTTTTTACACTATGGCACCTTTAAGTGCTACTCAGCTACATACTTTGTCCAACTTACCATTCTGGGTGAGGTCACTGACAAAAATGTCTTGGGGTCGTCCTGCAAAATCAGCAGCTTTAGTCATCATAGCCTCCTTCATTGCCTGCATCCCATTGATTATTACGGCAAGTTTGGGTCCCATGGAGAAACTGTAGACGTTTCCATAGCGCTTCCTCAGCTGGAGCACAGTGATAAGCTCTTAAAATGCAACATATCTGCTTTTAATCACACCCACAAGGAAGAATTACTTTTAAAAATCAGCTACAAAGAATATTGACGTGTAAAGTTTCATAATATTCTAGAGCGTATGGCTGAAATTAACTTACTGTCAAACAGCAGTAAATCTGTTATGGAGACATATAACAGCATTAGAGCTGTTGAGCAAACTTTTCTTTTAGTAAGGAAAGACATGCAAACATCCTGAGATGATTAATAGCAAGCTATTATTGTCAGTTACTGTCATTGTTGCCTTGAGGCATTGGCTTGCCTCAGCAATTCATAATCTGCACAATTTAATTAGCTGACGCAGTATGTTAAAAGTCACTCTGCCAATTACACAAACACTTCTTCATCAGTGTGGTGCAGCTTCTAAATATGAATGAGTGTGGTTATGCTCCAGATGATAAATAGCATAACAATTAAAGGCAATCTTTGTCAGCGTTTTTCTTACCCTCTCAAAGTCCCTAATGGGGTTGTCCAGGCTCAGACTCAATAGGTTCCCCAGTATCGGTAATGGAGGAGGCCCTGGAGGAAAGTTCTTTGGTCTCTGGCATTTGAGACAGAAAATGAAAAAGATCCATAGCAGGATAAAATAAACAAACATAGTGGAATGGATGAAGCTGAGACAGGTCAGGCTATGTGAGTCCACTGACTGACTTTAAAAGTAAAATTTCAGCCCTGCCTTTTCTGCCTGTCTAAATGAAAGCCTGCTCTACACAGACAAGTGGAAAGCCATAACAGAGCAGGTTCTAACACGCTCTGGTTTGCTTATACAACTACTGTATGTGTGCATTGCATGACGGCCTCTATGCTCCACCAGGCCTCCTGGCTGCAGCTCTGTTGTCTGTCAGGCAGCCTAATCAGCAGCATGGGACACACCTGTGACAGCAGGCATGCATCATGACTGCATTCCAGTTTACATGCAGCAACATGCTCAATGCCTGAAAAACTTTTACTTATATTTTTCATATAATTTTTGCATTTTTTTTATTGTTTGCCAGTTTGGTCAACTGTTCTTCTTTTTAAATGTACTTTATAAAATAATGTGGAATGGATAGATTATTATAGCTAGGGCTGAGTTTGACTCCTGCAAAGAGTGCTGCAAAGTAAACGGGGCTTTAATAGAAAAAATAAATAATCCATGTTTTTGCATGACTTTGCCTGAAAAGGACCCAAATGTTATTAACAAAATATTGTAAAAATAAGTCTTAAATTAAATTATCAAACACTGTTGACATGAAATCATGTTTATATTATTTATTGCTGACCGAATGAGGATCTCCTGGAGTGCAAAAAAAAGAAAAAAAACACAAAAAAAAACACCACCGACACCCAAGACAAAGGTTTAACAACTAGAAGAGGGCAGGGCTCTATAGGTGCCCACAGATCATTTTTTCTGCCCGGGGCCCCTTGCAAATAAATCTACCCCTGTTTGCCAGTCTGACCTGTATGTCTGCATTTTGAAAAACAGCTTTTAGCATCCCAAAATGTCTGATATCATGCAAGCTGTAGGTCACTGTACTTCATCTGAATGTCTTGACTCTCATACTCCTTATTTACTGTTAGGCCAAACATGGCCTGAAATGAACAAAAGGAAACAAACTGTTGTTTAGTAGCACAAATAAAGTGACATTTCTTCTTGTCAGTAGGGGGCAAAAAAAGGCTGTCTCTACCAGATTTACTTTTCTCCACCTAATTTATTGAAACAAAGTTTAACAACCCAAATGCTTCACTGAGATACAAATATTCACATATTAAATCTGTCACCACAGTGCCAGACCGCATCTGACTTCAAGTGTTAAATATTTGCCAGCATTTCACATGTTGCACCACAGGGGGGCAGCAAGATCTCAAACTACAGAGGTGGTGAAGCCACTGCAGAACAGTGGACTGGATCAAACAAGAAAAGTTACAGTAAAGTGCTTTGAAAAGTTCTTCAGCGCCATCATCAAGAATATCAATCAATAAGAAATAAAAACATTAGAAATCAAACAAAATATCAAATAACTTTCATGTCATAAAGTAAGAAACGTCACATAAAATAGTGTATGAAACTGTACATGAAATCATTTTATATTGTATTTTTACAACAAAATAACACTTAAATATCTAATTTAGAAATTCACTTTCTTATAGCTCCATTTTACTTAAGCAATTATCAAAAAGTTTAACATCTACCCAGTCTTTACAACTCAGAGCACTGGTAAAGACAAGTGTAACTGAGGCCACTTTTGGGCCCTGACACTAAACACTAGATGTAGGGGAGGCGTGGCCCCATTAGACCTGCTCTGGTCTCATGAAAACCCCCTGTGGTCACCCCTTACGACGATCAGGGTGCAGCCTTCAGTAGACAGGTGAGATATGAGGCAGGGGAGCTTTTGTTGTCACCTTCAAAGAGACCACAAGAGGAGGGAGATCAAGAGCTATCCATTTACACAGAAACCAGCCCCTCAGCCATAGGGCAGCAGGTGCAACTGTGATGGTGTCCTGTGGGAGTCTCCTCACAATCACCTGTATAAGGTAGTCCAGAGATTGTAAGAAAATAGGCCAACATGTCTCACAAAGGTTGTAATCATTTTGGCAAAGGGACAAGTTAATTTAAAACTACAGCTACAGCTGCCACTATATACACTGCATATGACTGACATGCATCACTGTGGGAGCGGGTGTCTGATCCACATTAATCTGAGCTTTGATCAAGGTGAAACTAAAGCCTCAGCGAGCAGAGAGCCATTTATCCTGAAGGGCAACAGGCAACGCTCCTTTGCAGAGCTCTGCTGTGCTCTATTTCGAGTGACAGTATATGTTATAGCTTGTATTCCTCCTAAGCTCCGCGAGGCCCTGAAATAGAGTGACAAGCCGTCTCCATAAATACAGAGCCCCTATGGGGGGACATAATTGCTTTGTGAGCCTATGTCGGCTTTAGGGGCCTTCATAGTGTCCTTCACTTTTGACAGAGGAATCCTATTGCATTCTATGAGCTCAATAACACCACCTCAGCCAGATTATTGCCTGTCATTTTGGCCTGAGCCTCTTATTCCAAAAGGTCATCCAAACACCCAAGCACAAGGCCTAAAGGGTTACCCGTGTCCTTTGACCTTAATGACCCAAACACAAAAGAGATGGCGGTGTCACGTAGAGTAACTGTGGTAGGAGGTGGGGTTGTGTATGTGGGACAGGTCAAGACTTGTCTTTGTTTACAGACAGTGTATCCGGGGAGGTGGGGGTGAAAGTCAACAAGGAAAGAAACAGGTGGGCTGCACTCGTTTTAGATTTTCTCAAGGTTGAGGTTTGTTCAAGGACGCTTAAGGCTAGAGTGTCCCCTCATTCTTGACTTGTTTAGTTTAGAGAGTTCCCATTCAGGACTTGAATTCTTGTCCTTTTGCATCACTCTGCTTATGCTCCTCAAAGGCAATGTGATCTAACATCACAGCAGATATGATTATGCCTCTTGAGTCTAAGGTGTCTGGTGAATGTGTTGCCCCTTTGGATTCTCCTCAAGTAGCAGTGTAGTTTTAAAATGAGGTAGCAATCATGGCAGGATGTCAGCTCCAACAGTTGTTTCCACTGTGTGAGCCTTGGGTTATCTCCATGTCTGTGTCTCATATTGCTTTGACACCTCCGTGTGTTCCAGAATAACCTGGAAATAAAGCAATGCAACTGTCACACCCACTCTGATCTCTTCTCTTGCCCGTCATCATTAGTCTGCAGCTCTGCTCCGCTACCCAGCTCAACCAACGTATACTGACCCACCTTTCTGGTACAAATTGCAGTTGCTGTGGAAACGCCTCCAAAGGGCCCCTCTGGATCCTTGGAGGATGAACCAAGGTCCCGTCTGGGAGGAGGTGGTGGTTTGAGTCGACTGCGTTTGCTAACACGGATGGATCTGGGTGTCCCCATTGGCTCAGGAGGGCAAAGAGCCACCTCACTGCCGTTCCTTTCTGGAGCCTCCTCTTGGGAAACAGAGTAGCCGTTATTCCCGTTTGTGTTGCAGCCTGAAGGTCCTGGAGAGCGTGGAAGAGAAGAGCGCTCCAGGGAGGGTGGTTCCTGACCTAAAGCAAGCGCTCCCCCTCCGCAAGAGCCCTTGCTTCCTTGCCTCTTTCGGAAACTCCCTTTGTGGGCAGCTTCTCCCTCTGAATCCTGCCGAGCCAGGTTCGGGTCTATTCTTCTGGAGCCTCCTCTTGCTGTAATGAAACACTGCTCTTCTTCATATACCTTCTCCACCATCATCTTCCTCTTGCTTTTCTGCCTCACTGAATGCTTGATGGCACAGATGAAATCCAACACGTTTAGGAAAAGGGACAGAGCAACTACGCCAAGCATGAAGTTGAGCATCACAGTCTTCTCTGTTGGCCTGGAGATGTAGCAGTCCACCTGGGTAGTGCATGGGGGATGCTGGCACAGGAACCTTCTTGGGATGTAGAAACCAAACAGGTAGTAGTGAGCTGCTCCAAACCCTGCTTCGAGCAAGGTTCTGAACATCAGATGAAGTATGTAGGCTCCTGTGAAGCACTGGGCCCACCCTCGCTCAGCTACCAGAGACACCTTGTTCACAGTTGTCTTGTTTAACAGCTCCTGGTGGATCGGTAAGGCTTTGGTGTGACCTGAAGAGTTCAGGTCCACAATGAGGCCATTGGAGACCTTATGGATCACATAGATGATAAAGATGATGGAAGGGAGACACAAAGAGACGAGCTGCACCAGCCAGAAGCGGAAGAGAGAGATGGGAGAAAATAGATCATAGCACACATTGGCACATCCGGGCTGAATGGTGTTACACACAAATCGCTCCTGCTCATCCTGGTAGAGAGGATAACCAGCTAAGAGAAGGATCAAGAGACGGAGGAAGATCATCACAATAAGCCACACCTTCCCTGAAAAAAAAAAAACCATCAGGAATAAATATGTGATTTAAAAGTGAATTGTGGATTAAGGTTTTTGGTGGAGCAAATTTTGCTAAGAACTTAAGGTTATAGAAATTAGCAAAAAGTGCTTTCTTGAGATTTCATCTTGAGGTGTAAATATCTGTAGAAAATCCAAATATTTCACTGGCACAAACATGATACACAAACCGGTTAGTGTCAGTGACGTCAACTCACCCATGAAAGTGATGTTGTGATTGACAGAGATAAAGATGACTTCAGAGGCACTTGGTCCCGCCATGCTTGCCATGCTCAAGGCCCTCCAATCTTCTCGTCTTCCAGTTCCAGGGCACAAAGTAAACCCTCGAGCTCACACCTCACGCTCTAGCCAACCACTGTTCTCCACCCTTTCTGCCAAGTGGTACAGTGGCCTCAGTAGCACAAAAACCTCCAGGTTGACGGACAAAGTGTTCCTTCAGCACTCTGATTCTCTCACTTTCTCCTTAAGGGAATATGAGCCAAGTTCTGGTAGATAAAATCCAATTTGAGCCATCTGAGTTGCCTAAGTCTCTGAGAGACCCATGTAAATACTTGTACCTCTTCCTCTGTCCCCTGCAGACAACTGTCTGTCCTCAGACAACAGAAGACGGGAGTGAGCCCCATTGTAGGTCTATTCTTAACGCACTTCCAAAGGCACGTCGCCGTCCTGGAATTGCAGGGATATTTTGGTGCTGCTAGTCGTCCTTACAGGAGAGTAACAAGCCTTCAGGCTTACTCACTCGAAATTGCTGTATTAAGTTCTCAAGCACAAAAATGTTAGAACTGGCTGCTCCATAAAAATACATGGTTTTACTGCTGCATCTTCCAAGTGATGAATCAAGGTGGTACATAGATATGCAGACTGTGGATTAGGTCTCATGAAAGGTTAGTAGGTTGTAAACTATTTTCCCACAGCTGATACCAATTTATGGCTGCTATGGTCTCTTTTAACATGGACATGACTTATATCTAATTATTCTTGAAAACAACAAAAGTTCATATTGTGATCTTTTTAAAAAAAAAAAACAAAAACAAAATCGAGATAACTACATTTACAGTAAGTTTCCCCTTTGTACTTTAATGAATGCTCATCATAGTGCAGTTCTCCCTCATAAAATGATTTTACACAGGATATCAGCTCCCATCCCACATGCTGTATCCTCCCTCGCTCATGAACACGGTCTCTGTTGGGACACATGGCTAAAGACAGTTGGCTTGGCTCATAATCACTACAGATCAATGGTCATTAGCACCTCCATATTGGCTCACAGTTTGAATCCCACGCGGCTTGTTTTGAATGAATTGCAAAACCAAGATTGGGAGTATGTAATGGATTCTGGTGAAAGTGAACTTTTGGCTTGACAACACAAGACAGAAAATGACTTAACACCTGCAATTCATTTACATAGGCAGTGTAATGCTGACATTGCATATGAAGGGAGATTGATGCTTTGCGGCACCGGGAAAGTTTGAGGGGTGATGAGCAAGTGAGGGCAAAGTTATACTCAGTTTTTAATTTATGAATAAATGTTTATTTGAATTCTACATTGTCATATTGTCTGAAATTAGAAAAAAAGAACCATTCACAGTTTGGAAAACAAACACAACACTAACACATTCATCTCCAGCTCCTATTTTTCTTTCAGATCTAAGGCAGGCCTCATCCCTGGCTCATGTAATTGTAAATGTTTGCATAGTTGTGACACAACTTTGTATCACTCTTATCCCCGTTGTTGTTACTTTAAAACATTGTATGGGGGCAGGTGGGTGCCTAAGGGTGTCCCATTCCCTATTTGACATTAATTAATTCTTCAATTGTAAAAATCTGTCAAAATCTTTGAATCTTTTAACACAAACTATGCTTAATTAACTATTGCTTAATTGATTTGAAAAATTCGCCTTCAAACAATTGCTCCATTGTATTTCTCCACCTTCTCCTTTGACCCAGTGTCTAATATACTTAGGGAGAAAAAAAATCCACATTCTTTGCAATCTTCATTGCTCTTGATATTGTTATGGTGCTTCCACCACCAAGATTTTTAGGGTGCAACTCATCCATTTATTTTTAAGTTTCAATGTTCTTCAGCCTCACCAGCATCTCAAAGGGTACTAGTGGACATGCTTTTTTTCTAATCCCAGCCTATTTGCCTCTTCATCTTGTGCTAACCATTCAGTTGTGCTGCCCACTAGTATAATTTCACATTGGGAAAATTAAGGCCTCCTTGTTTGAGGAGTAAGAAAATAGCTTCAGTTTAATCCTAGGTTAATTTTTCTGCCATATCAATGCAAAAATCACATTGGCAATTCGTCTTCCATATTTTGTGTTGTAAAACAGTGATGTTTCTGCTGTGATCATATTGGTTGGATGCCTGAATCCTTGGGCTGACCAAATAAATAAAATATTCAGTGGCAAAGTTTTATTAACCCAAGAAATGATGTCAAACCAAAAAAATCAAACCAAAGAAAGTTCTGCAAAGCAAAGAAAAGCTTCAACATGCAACCCACAGTACCCAGACACCCTCAATCCCTGCTACTGCCAAATGACTGTCACTGCTGCCTCCTCAGCCTTTTTTAAACTGGAACATACCATCTGCTCAACTAAGCACAGGGTGAGCAAAACAGGTGTAACCATTCCAAGAATACTCCAACAAATACATGGCTAATTTAAGAAACTTGTCACTGCAATATTAACATGTTGAGCACACACAAGCTCACATATAAGCACACCAACATGATTACAGTGTCATTTCTTGAAGCTTCACCCATTCCCTCAACTACTTGGAAGAGTCCAGTGACCACTTGCAGGATTATCAGCCACACCTGTTTTCAATTTCACTGATAGAGCAGATGACCTGCAGCAACACACACACACACACACACACACACACAAAGAAAAAAAACATTTTATATTACCTCAGTATGTATGACTCCTATGTAAAACTATTTCCAAACACATCACCTGTTTTTTCTAAATTTAGTTTTTATTTCAATTTCAGCAACTTATATGGTTACATTCACAATTTTGCCTACAGTTTAATTCTGCTGTATCTACATGGGTTATAACAAAAATATTAAATGATTATAAATAATAAACAACAAATAAAAATAAAAGTATGCATAATGACACAGGATGGGTCTGGAAGAAATCACTTTACTGTATTAATATGGCCATTGCAGAACACCACATCTTAATAGATACATCTTCTTTTTATATAGCAATTGCTTTGATACAATAAATTTAAACGTATTTAAAAGTTTAAAAGTATTTTATATGCTTGATATATTTTTTTATTGCTTACATTATTTTTTCTCCTTCAAGATGATGCAGTGAGATATATTAGATGTATACAGTATTATGATGGGAGTAAAAAATAACCACAGTGACTGCTTTGCACACCTAATTTTTACACACAGCAAGAAGGTAAGAACTCCTTATTTTCTCTCTCTTCTACTTTGACTCATTTTTATCGAAGATATAACTTTCGTCAAAGTCAAAAGAAATGTAATAATATTTCCCTTAAAGCATCTGAGCCTGAGTTTATTTTCAGTTTCAGAGTAATATCTGCCTTTCAGCTCATGGATTACTGTGTCTAATGAAGTACAAATGCCCTTCTTGACTGTGTTTGAGGACCATATTGACAATATTAAAACTTCAACAATAACAATCACTTCCATGCATACTAAGTATTCTTTCATTTCAGACCTTGCCCTCCCCCACCAGCCCAGCAGCTGCTGCCTGGGAGATTTCCCGCCTCAGTCATTACCTGATCAGCCACCTGATCCCACAGCTGGTCCCCATTTCCCTGATTAGCAGTGGAGGGAATTTGCATGATATTAAGGTATATTTCTGTTGTGCCTAAAAAGTCTATTCCCTATCAATGCACAGGCTTTTATAAGCCAACAAACTACACCGCCAGGCATGGATGCAGTGATTTGATCAAACATTATAATGAGAAATTTATATATTTTACTATTTTCTCTCTATCAGGATCTTTATGCGTTTTGCCAAAATGTTTATGATCTAATACATCACTTAAGGACCACAGAAAACTCAGTAAGATTTAAAATAAAATCACAAGAAATAAAATGTCGGTGAATGATTTTTTTTGTGCTACAGCATCCATGGAACACTGTCATGCTGCAATCTTAAGGGATCAAGATTTGTCATCTTAAAACTGCGCTAAAAAAGATTTTTTAAACAGTGGGTCAAATGACAACGTGTAATATGATGGGAGTCGTTCATATGATGAACCCATTGAGAATTATCATTCAACACTGAGTGTTTTAGCGTCTTTAAGCAAACCCAGAGGAAAGGAATATTTATAATAAGATCTCATCTTTGTTCAGCCAGTTTCTTCTAGACATAACTCAATAGAACATCAATATGAGATTTGACTGTTTTCTCATACTTCATAAATTAAGTTCCTGAGAAACAGCCTTCCTCTTTTCACAGCCCAATACAAATTTTAAATCTTAAAATGCTCTTTTTTCTCTCTCACTACAGTAATATAAGATTCAAGAAAGACCAAAAAGAAAACTTGATGGGCCTTAACTTTCACGATTTCAAAAGTTTGTCTCAACAGTCAAAAATCAAGTTTAAACTCTGTGTTTTACCATTTCTCTGAGCTGAGAAACCTTTGAGAAGCCTATGAGCACAGCAAAATAATTTATTCTTTTACGCCATGCTTCTTATCAGAAGAAGAATCAGATTATAACTGAATCTTTTGTCCAAATAAAAAGCTGATTTATATCTAATGAGACAATGAAAAGACTTTTGTGAGCAGCAATATTTCCCCAGGGAAATGTTTCTGATTTCTGGCCACCAGCTTTACAGTTTTGCTCACCACTCTCATTAACCTTGTTTCCAGAGTGCTCTCATAGATCTGCTATTCACTGCCTGACCAGCACCAAACAAAAGACGCGAAGGAAGCATTAAGTATGTTTTGGTGGAGACTTTTGGACTTACATTCCCAAATTGGATAGAGACAGAACTCCAAATGAACACTTAAGTTCATAAATGACTTAAGTTCTTCTGTGTTTGTTGGATGAGTAAATAAGAAAAATTCAGAGAAATAAATCAGAGATTGTTAAAATCAGTGTGTAGAGTAATCCTAGTGTGCTGCAAATCGAGCATCTCTAAAGATATTAATTTGGCAAAACCATGACACTTGACTTTAAACATTCAGTAGGTAACAGAAGTCTTCACATATTCCTTTTTTCATCACACAGCTCTTTGGTGAAGGTACGCTAATGATGTAATCTTTGTTTGATATGGTTAAATAGAAGAATTACTTGCTTTCACACCTTTTTTTAAATGCAAGCAGTTCATGATCTCAAATTTATGGTTAATTATGACACATCACAAATTTATTTCTGGACATTTTGATGATCAAAGAACAAGACAAAATGGCAAAAGATCTTTAGAGAAAACCAACAGACAAGAATATAATAATACATGGCAAAAGTTTCTATGCCACCTCTCTCTCTCAAAGAGAAAAGCAAATCTTCCAATTAGTCGGTTTAATAAAGAATGCAATTTGAATTTGATTGTCCCTCCAAAAAGTTTCTTTCTGTTGATACAACCACCCCTTTCACTGTTTGTGTTTTCCTCTCTGTCATAGGTTCCAACACAAATTTCGGCTTATTGTCAGACTAAGCCTGTATTTCAAAGGTCTTTTGAGAGAGTATTTTATTACTGTGTTCTTTTTTTCTACATTTCTCCTTTTCCCATGTATTTTGCTATGTAGTAGATTTAATGAACTCTACCTTGATAACTTCTGACGTATTATATTCAGTGTATGCTGGTATGGTATTGATTTAGTTGTTTCTGGTCCATATTCATGCAGCATGCTGTGTCCCTGATGACCCGTGACTCTCAATCAAGCAGATCATAATCACCTGTGAGGTGAATGTGTTTGTGGCTAAAACCCCAAAAATTACTCAATGTTTGTTTACAATAACTTCTGGAAAGAACCCCCACCGTTAATTTTATATCATAAACTTTAGTTATGGCTAAATATGAGTACAAAAATAAACAAATCTGCCACTTCTCAATTCTCTCGCAATTCAAATTCTCATTTCCAGGGTTAAATACAAACACTTTGGGTTGGTGTTTTCGTGTGACTACCAGCCCAAAGTGTCTGTATTTGACAAATGAATCAACGATCTTTGAGTCATTGCACACTGTAACTTTAATTAATTTCTATGTTGAGATGTATTGGTTTATAGATGCCTACCAAGGCTCTTTAGATGTGATTGGCAGACCATGGTGCAAAGCGAATAAATTCTCCATGAACTGACAGCCAAACAAACACAGTTGTAAGCTGTATGTATTCATTAAAACAAGAGATGTAGTTTCAAAGGTCAGTTTGTTTGACTGTACAGTAAATGTACAATAAATGTTTGACGTGGTTCATAAGAGATGTTTTGCAATTGCTCTCAATAAAGCTCAAAGCACCTCTTCATCGCATTGAATTGAAAAGCAATTACCAGAGCAGCGATTGAAATGCAAATTGAGGCCAACACGAGGATTAAATGTGTCCCTCTGTGACAATATGGCAGAGTGTAATCTCTGCATTACCACTTGCTCTAAGCCATTTAAATGCTTCTTTCTGACAGAGGAAACCCTGCTGAGTCACATTGGTTGTACAATACAGTACATACTGGAATATTGTGATAGCAGCGGGGAAATAGCTTGGGCTGCCACCGTGAATGATGCTTTAAGGGGTTAATTCTTGTTTTAGATTAAACGAGAAACATACACTGGGCTTATTGCAAGGTTTTAAAGTTTAATTCTTGCACTGGTTTTTCTAAACATTGCTTCAGAAGAGAAGAATTGGGAGCAGATCTTTAAATGATAGAAAACAGAGAGAGAAAAAGAACAGATGTGAGTTTGGCAAACTGAGAACAGGAACAGAATGGCTGACTCACTGAAAAAAAATTATAATACACCGACATTATCAACAATAACAACAGAATACAGCACATGTTGAAAATATCAATCAGTGAAAAAAATGAAAAGGTCACAGCTACAGCAGTTGTTAGCACGGGGAATCATCATGATCGAAGCTGAATGCGTGAAATCCCAAAAATTGTTGAAGAGAGGAAGAAAAATCAAGAGAAAAGTAAAACTCTATGCAGAGGTAGAGTTCAGTGCACAAGGCTATGACACACACCTAGTAACCAGCCGACAGGACGCCACAGGCCCATGGTACCCCCTCAGGACTCACCACATGGCATCAACGCTTCCTTCTGGGTTTAGAAAACACCAGACTGGGCTGTATGCACACACATATAATAAATAGGATATACAATCTTTGATTACCTCTAACAGTTTGAACTCACAACAGCAACTCCAGTCACATTACTTCCCTACAGACACATTTTGCACTTTATTTTTCACTCATTCGAAGCACCACGCACAACAACAGCTCTCTTTCCAAGTCCCAACACCTTTACTTCATGTGCAAGTGGGCTGGCTCAGAGCAACACGTCCAGCAGGATCGTCCTTCATTTTTTCCACGACTTTGGTTCGGTTCTGTCCTTTCTCACACCTGCTGCTCAGAGCTGGAAATCTCACTGAACTGACTGATTGATTCTCAACAAAAACAGAACTTACGTCATAGAAATTGCTAATGAAATGCACAAAATAATCTAGAGGTTTGAAGGGGTAAAATGCTATTTTTGTGCCTCACTTCCAGGTTACGTCATGATATTTTTAATAATTAAGTTTTAATTTCGATTAAATGATGTAGTGGAGGAAAAGTGATTCCAGTTGATCATAAGGCAAATGACTTACACATCTGATGTAATAAAAACATGACTTAACGCCTTTATCAACCCATCCATGTGTGAAGAATGAATTAATTCAGTGGAATTAATTAAATCAATTCAAGTCAGTGATTTTTAAGCTTTACCCTCTACTACATCCCTGTACATTTTTCTATTTCTGGATTTAGAAATGTTGAGAAAAGAGCAAATCAGGGAGTGATTTGCTCATGAAAACAATTTCCAGTAAATGCAATAACTGTGGAGCCCCAAAACTGACAAAACATTACAAAAGATAATCAAAAAAGCCAAATATGTAACATCAATTAATAATATTGTTAGTCAGGGAAAAAATGATTTAGATCTTTCCTCTAACCTCCACTCAGTTGATTAAAACTCAAACTTTATTTTGTTAGTTTTTTACAGACTCATTTATTTTTCAGCTTAATTCTCAAGTGTTTGGCCTTGGCACACATTTAATCATTTAGCTACTCTGTATTTTTTGCCACACAAAAATTCCCATTTATCTTGCTCTGCTTCCTCTTTCATTATGCAGAACTTGACATTGGGGGGACCATGTCTGTCCGTGGCATGTGACTGGTCCACGGTAAGATCCAGTGACTGTACATAAACCATTTTGGCTTTATGTGTCACTGAGCAACTTTCATAAGAATGAATGGGGCCCTGCCTCCTACCCTGTATCTATGTCTCTTAATACATCCATGGTACCACTTGCCTGACAATCTTTTACCACAGTTTTTCAGTTATGGGGCTCCATAAGAAATATGTATCATCAAACACATGAATCTGGCAATGCTTCCACAGAATGGGGTAAAAAAAAATCATAGAAATTACAACAAATAATAAACTAAGCCTGAATTGTCTTGTATTATCTATATACCATATACAGTATGTAACACATAAAAAAACTTGGCATTTTCTGCAGTGTGAAAACATTGTAACAAGAAAACAGACCAAAACTCTTAAGTGGTGTCTCCCATTTAAATCTTAATACTTTGTCTTTACTTGATTTGTCATAGGAACAAGGAACATATTTACCATCCCCCTCATGTACAGTAAAAACTGATCCAATATAAATATTCTAACATCATTCTGTTTTGTTTGTTGTTGGTTTTTTTTACAGTACAACCTTAGTCTACAGATGCAGCACACCAGCGCTGTATTTACACTGTACAGAGACAATTTAGCAAAATGTATACAATCGATCTTTTTGTAAGCAGAGTTTGAATCGTCACTTAATGCTTTTTCATTCATTTCGGTCCTCTCCAGAACACAAAACAACCCTGAAGAGTCATGCTTTTAGTGGCACCTAAATGTCAATGTTCCATTTGTGCTGTTTCTTTGTAAGCTGGAAGAACCATACAAAATGTTAAAGAAAAAAAAATACTTCAGTTATTTGTTCTATTCCTCCAGTAGAAAGGGGAGAGGTGTTAGCTTATTACAGGCACCACAGGTCAGGACAATGGCAGTGAATTAAGTACAACAAAAGCTCTACAGTATGTCTCACGTCTGACTGAGAGGAGCGAACCGCTGACTTCCAGTCAGTCTTCTCCCGAGTGTGCATGCTTCATCGTATTTAATCACAACAACAAAGCAATGCATGAGTATTGCTTTATCTGAATGTTGGCTGGATGGCCTCGCTGTGAGAGAAACAAGTTGAATTTCCGGGTCCTGTCAAAGCGCCCCTTAGCTAAACACTGACTTGCCTTTTCAGTGTTTGGCTCTCTGAATGAAAACTTGAATCAAATGGCTACAATATAAATGAACACCATGATATGTAGTCCAGTCAAATTGAACTGTACACTCAAGGTAGCAGTGGAATGTCTTTGCTTGGAGATGCTGGCAGAGGATTCTGCTGGATGGGAATGCAACAGAACGGATAAACACCAACAAAACACTGAAATTGAAAATTTGAGCATTTTTTAAAAATTTAAATGTGCCTATAAGCTGTCAAAAATCATCTCATGCTTCAGCTAAGAAAGTGACTGAACCAGAAGGTTAAAAATTAAAGGAATGTACACGGCTTTCCTCAATCTACCGTTCAAGCTAGCGGAGCCTCAGAGGGAATTATGGAACGCTGTCATTGCTGCCGTCGCTGCCGTCGCTGCCGTCGCTGCCGTCTGTTGTTTCTCACATTGTTCCTATTTTCCCATCTTCACACAGTCTCTCATATCACCTACTGTATTTCTGTTTGGCCTCTTCTTCTGCAGTTTGGCCTCTTCTTTTGCATTTCAACAACTCTCACGCTCACATTTCAGTTTGGTTCAGCTCAGCTCTGTTTGGTTCAGTGCAGGCAGCCAGTGGGACTTCTTTTATGTACAACCAGAGAGGGTGTAATTACACTTGTAAAAGTGCCCGCTTGTGTGAGTGTGTGTGTGTGTGTGTGTGTGTGTGATCCACAGGACTGTTGCCCACCTGGTTTGCCTGCTTACCAGGCAGAAATACAGTACAGTATGTCTGACAGGTCTCTCTCCATGCTGCAGGCAGCCAGTGTTAGGAAATGATGGCTGGACACCACCGCACCACCGTCAGGTTGTCTGCGCTCACTGACCGCTTCTTCGCTTGTTTCCTCAAGTCCTTGTATTTGTCATCACACAACCGTGAGATGGCCTGAAAGTCAAGACAGAACAGAAATGAGATGGAGAAAGTGAGAGACCCTTGGTTTATTTTGAGTGACTTGTTGGGATTTTTGTCAGTGTGTGTAAAACATGAGAGACAACAATCTCAACAGCAAATGTGTCCAAAACACAAGCAGTACTTTCACCTGGAAGTGAGATAATCACACTTTAAAAATCCCAGCGTTTTGGCTAAAGGGTCACTTGCTCAGTTATTTTGGTTTTGTTTTGTGTTATGTGATTATTGGCTTAAAGCATTCAGATTTTTTTTTTTAAAAAAAGAGATCGAGCCAGATTTGTTCTTGGCAGTCTGTTTTTTCAAGACGACAAAGAGCCGTCGACAAGCATTAATGTGCGGCACGGTCAAAGCTCCCAAAATTTCTACTCCCAGAATGAAAACTGTCAGCTTCTCCATGTTTCAAAAACATTTAGTCTGGTGTTTTGGATGTTTAAGGACCTATTTTGAGAACTGCAATTCATTTATCTTTGATCCATTTTATTAATCTATTTTTATGGACACAGCTCTCTACCTTCTTTTTTCATTAATTGATTATTTCTTCTGCTTATTTATTTGCATTTTTTCTGAGATTTTTTTGTTTTTTGAATATTACATACAATTAAAAGCCTTGTATTTTATGTCTCCATCTGCTGGTGGTCAATCATGTTTCAAAAGCTTACTCTAGTGAGGGAGAGGCAGATGTTGAGGCAGTGAAGCTAATTACACAGCAACACAGTCCTACATCCTGTCCTTCACCCAGCACACGATCTGCAGCCTGTGTGTGCGTTGAAATGAGGCTCTTCAAAATACTCATTAGCTGGACGGCCTCAGTTAATTGTACTCCACATCCTCGGGCCACCGTAAATTGGGTTCAGATTTTTAGGATTTCTTTTTTTTGTCTGTATGACACAAACTGCCAAATCAAATGCCCTTTCTTGGTTTTTTTTGTACGTGTTTTACTCACCTCTAGTTTCTGGGCCTTCTCCCTGCTGAGGGGCTCCAGAGGGAAGCTGAGGTTGTTGGCCTCGGCCAGGGAGCGCAGGTCGAAGTAATACTTGGCGTAGACGCTGGACGGCACATTGATGTTGAACTGCAGCAGCTCCAGAAACTGGCGCTCCAGCTCGTTCCTTTTGTCAGAGAGAGACAGAGAGAGAGAGGACATGTGAGTTGAGAAGTGAGCTGAGATTGAAATAAATGTAGATCTTTGAAACTGAATTGTCTGTCTACAAATAAATTCTGTATAGAGAGACTCAAGAGGGGACAAAGAGGCTAGAGACGGGGTGCTAGAGCTCATGAGACCATCCTGGCAAATCCATCACCTCACACAGACAGTGGGTATTTTTTTTTTACATGTACAGCACTGACACACATTCACTGAATAAATCCCCAGTACACCCACCAAACATAAGCTTTTCCAAATACGAAAAGTGAATGATATCCAGGCAAAAGGGCTCTGAGCATAATGTTTAAAAAAGAATATTAATCCCACATCATGAAAATGCTATTGTCATGCTGCACAGCTCTGTGATCCCCTCTGCAGCGCTCTGACAGACACTTTCATCTGTTTATCTTCAGTCATGGCCCATTCATTTTGCATTGTAACCTGCAAAAGAAGCACTACCCATCTCTTCTTCCTAGCCTTTGTTCCCCACCCACAAACACTTACAGGCATGCAGCAACAGACGGGCTAAATTTAGACTCCACTGTAGCCAAACTCTGCCTAATAATGCTGCTTCTTTTTTATCTCACCATGGCACTCATTCAGCTATTCTCATCCATATCTTTTTGTGTTTCTCCGCTGCTCACAATTCTTCCCAGACTCCCCTGCAGTTAATTCACAAGTCAAGCTTGAGTGTGCTGGGGGTGGAAAGGGGAATTTAGCAGGTTATGTGCCTGAGCATGAATTTACAAAGACTAAAATTGATCTTCCGAGGAAATCTTTGGTCAAGCACTGAGTCACAGTCCGGTGACATGCCATATGGGAGCGCAGCAGAGCCACATGCTGGGCTCCTCTCACTGGAAAGAGTCCCAAACAGGTGGATCACAGTCATTGCTCTGTAAAAATCTGAGTCCAAGGACAAGAATATACAGCCAGAGTGTGAATGCAGCAGAGGTCAGTGGTCACGGGAGTGGCAACACGTCTACAGCATCATGTTCCCCCTTGGAATAATCTTGCCAAGATTCCTGAGGATTTAAGCGGATGTGAGACATGGCGGTGGGTCCTCATGCTAAAGATGCTCCTTCCCTGTCTGACACATGGCAATTTAGTTTGCAATTAAAGTAAACGTCCAGTTTAAGTCATGCCTCTCTTACTGTCAGCTTGTTTCAAGCTTGATTACATGACAGCATGTTGATTTCTACTATTGTTTTATTGGGAAAGGTGCAAGAATTACTGATATAAACTGGCAGCACTATAGTTCTACCTTCTGGTTTTTACTGACCTACATGCATATGTTTTGCTCTAACAAAGTGTAGATAACATCTTATTATGTGATAATACTTTATCATTAGGCTGAGCTGAATTTGAGCTGACAACCTACTGGATTGCTTGTTTTTTTTTTTTGGGCCGAATCCAAGAGCCACAACGGAAGATAAACTGGGCAGAGGTCACTCTAAGCATATCCAGGCCACTATACATGTGACTCTGAGCACCTCTTGAACTCAGGCTGACCCCTCAAACACAGACTATACTTAGCACAGAAGGCCCTGAACTTTAGTCACTATATGGGGCTGAAAACAGATACAGTAGAAAAGAGGAATGGTGAATAACAATGACTAAGAATGTATACCAAATGATGGCAACAGCATGTTTTAAGGAGAAAGTTATTTTTTTTATTGTTAAGGACATATTTAAATGATTGTAGTTTTTTAGTTTTTTTTTTTAGTTTTCTATGATAGTGAACTATTCATCTTCCAGTTTTTAGGCCATTTGTTGAATACAAGTAGTTACCTGGTTGGCAAATGCTCAATAACATTTTCCACCCAGATGATTACTGTCACTCACACATAAACTGAACCGGCAAGCTATTAAGTTAATATCTACTGCAGCCAATTTGTTTTGGCTCGCTCTCAATAGATTATGCAATGAAAATGAGAAGTTGGCTATAAAGGCTATGTGTTATTAATTGTGGGTAAGATAACATTTTTGTGCAGAGATGATAAAACACATCACTTTCCACCTTCATAACACGGCAGCCTAATTATCTTTGCACATTTCATGTTTAATAATCATTGTTATGCAAGAGGAAACAGTTTAAAAATAAGATACTTCAGAAACTAAATACTGTAAATGAGCCACCTGACATTTAGTGGAATTGTCTTCAGCCTACAGACCTTTTCTTTTATGCGTGCATTGTATCTTTTTGCCTTTCGGACAGCTTCCATATCAATAAAATGCACTTTTTTGGGCGTGTATGCAGCAACTCACATGTCCTCCACAGTAATATCCTTGAGAATTTGGCAGTAGTCGACATTCCAGACCGCCTGGTCGTCCCACACCTTAGATGCCAGGAGGATGGCGCCTAGCACGATACGCTTCCAGTTGGCAGGACAAATGTCGATCTCAGCGTAGGTCAGCAGCCTCTCCAAATAAACCTTGAACACAGAGATGTGTAAAATATAAATGTCTCATTACTGATGTTTTTTCACTTCTTTGAATATACAAAAGAATTCACATAACTGATATCCTTACAGATTCTGTCTTTTCTTCCATCTTATACATCCTTATTATATTGCATTTATAACAGCAGCTTGGATTACTGTGTTTAATTGGTCTCAGCTCTCTTTGTCTGCAATCCTTGCAGAGTTAGTTTGCTGCCATATTGTTCTGCAGTCTCCTGCCTACTCCTCCTCCAGGTAAAAACCACAATAACAACATGTCAGAAGCTGATGAAATCCAGCTTCCCCGGAGCTTACTCGTTAAAATATCCATGTGGATTGAAACGATCCCTCTCCCTGCCTCCCTCCCCGTTTCCATTTCGCTCTCTTTTTTTTCGGTAGCCAGAATTCCCACACAGTGTGCAGATCACAAAGCGCACAGAGCCCGCAGGCACCTCTTCCTTACAAGTTGGAATTCTTGTACAGAAGCTGATTCTTCTGATCCACTGATCATCATTTTGTTAGAAAGTAACTGTCGAGCATGAAAGCTGCAGTGATCTGCTGCATGGAGACGAATAAATGTCGAGCTTGCTAATGGCACCTACAGAATACCTTTCAGTTTTCTCACTAAAGCTTATGTGTCTTCCGCTACACACTCCTAAATAATATTGCAATGCGTCCCCCCCCATGCCTCTCTGTGTAATACATGTGCAAACATACACCTAATCACCTCCACCTTTCACTTCATCTCTTTTTATTTAATTTTGTGTATACTTTTAGTTTTCAGTATAAATTTGGTAATTTTATTGTGTAATCTTAATAAATATTTAACTCAAGCATACTACAGCCTACTTCATTTTTGTATATTTGGTATTTGTAACACTTTGGGTATTATAGCAGTATTTATGAACATATAATTTGCTATTGTTTGTAACAGATATGATCGATGCAGGCAATAAGTCTTATTCGTATAACAGCAATTTTCCTTGGCTGACTATGAACATTTTTCATTTTCCATAAATAAAATGTGCTGCAGGCTGAGCTGAATTCAGACCAGTTACAGTACCTTAAAGCTATGAAATCTGTCATTTCAAATGACAAGTCTGGAAAAAAACACACCAAAAAAAACTGCACAGATGCTGTATTTTTTTTATATGGCGGAGTGGAATTCACTGCACTCGACTTATTATAATTCTGTCTGAATCTGCACTGTGGCAATAGTGTCAGTGTTATGTGATTTAAAAACCCAAACAGAATCCTAGAAAATTGTTGGAAAGTAGACATCTGTTATATGACGACTATAACTTCTGGACATAAAATGATATCTTCATTTTTATATTTGTCATTTGGACAAATAGAGAGACAAAGAGAAGGGAGACATTGAGTAAAAAAAAAAAAAAAAAAAGACAATTTCATTTGGTTTGACTTGCCCACGAGCACAGCTCAGGTGGCTAATTGGACAAGTCATGCTGGGTTGGGCTTTGTGCCTGTAGGCAGTGCTAACCTATCTCTGTAGTGGCCCACAGCCTGCCAGCAGTCACCACATGTACTGTACACTCATCTGGCAGCAGGCAGCAAACACTGAAGAAGGCCTGCACAAAATGAGAGCCAGGCCACATGCTGAGTGATATGAATGCAACAGCACGGGGAGAAAACTATACAAACAAGCATGACAAATAATCCAGAGGCAGTGCGGCTGGCAAACAGCGGCCATGCGCAAATACATTTAATCATAATGATTTAATGTCTTGATTCCTGGGCCGATGTCATAGATGAGATTTGACACTAAACTAACCTCAGTTACAGGACTGGACTAAATGTTTATTAAGGATTAAACAACATATTTTTATATTTTAAACAAAAGTTAAACTGCACCGATTGTCACATCACATCTATTATTCAAATCAATGAGATGCTAAGGCACTTGATTTTCTGTTTATACTCCACTTGGTAAAACAGAGATATAATTTGACTAAATTCCTGATTGGTGGTTGTTTTAACTACCACACATCACAAGTCAGCATGCCCATCTTTAAACTCCATCCCGTTAACATGCAGTGTCATATTTAAACAATCAACTAATGAAACACATTCTGCTGAGATGACTGATAACATAGTGCTGGGCTATCCAGTTTGTGTAGCAAATATAGCTGTTGTCAAATATATCAATTTATTGATACATATTGATTCTGAATATTTGAATAAGTTTCAATACTTATTTTCTGGTACCAGCTGCACTTTCTTGCTCTCTCCTATTGTTAATATTCACTACATTCATTTTGTTGTTCTCTGCTACTAAATGATAAAAGAAAAGTTATGGTTAGTTATATTATGTCTTTTCTTTTTTAAAACTGAAATTAGTTGGCTGTAATGTTGATTTTCCCTGTGATATCATATATCAATAGTTTTAAAGATATACTGTTCCAAAGTTAGAAATTCCAGTATCGTGAAAACACTATAGGTAGATTAAAATACAGCAACAGTTAAACATATCAGTCTAATATGGGGTGTCTACAGTTATGCTCAAAGAAGGTGAATATTTCTAAACTAGTATCTTTTGTGTGACAAATCGATGACCTTGGTCCCCTGGAAATGTCTTTTGGTAAAGGCAGATTTTGAGCTGTGAAGCTGCATCTTTTCAAAGTGAAATGTGTTTTCTGTGTCAAGATCTTGGAGTCTTCACAAAAGGAGACATGCAGAGTTTCTGTCTCTTTGCCTTTTCCACCCCGTAGAGAAGCATTCCCTCTCCTATGATGTGGTGACTAGGAAGTGAAGGAAGACTCCACTGTCTAAAGTTAGCTGTGTCAGCTAAACTAACCCCATCACCACAAGCCAAAAGCCCTATTCAGTTACTGATGGCATGCCAGACTTTACTCAGGGGGACTGGAGGAGGGAGTGTGTGTGCCAGACCGTGCTATGTTTGTGCTCATGTGATGTATTAAAGTTTTTTGTTAGAGTACACCTAGAATAAAGACTTAGAAACTGGGCATCTGTATATTTACTATCCCACCACCGTTTGGACACAAGGGCCCACCCATAACATGCCCTCAACATATTTGTACATCTGTCAGGAAGCAAAGCAACTCAATACAAGGCCACCAGGCCAGCCGTATTAACCCCACATTTCCCAAGCCCTGGGGACACACGTGTCGGCCACAGCAACGAAGTGTAGAAAGAGATGTTTCTGGGCAGATGAGTGGGGAGGGAGAGAGAGTTCATTTCAACTGACAATGGCTGATAAAAGCTGGAAAAACATAAATATAACAAACATATACCGATAAACAAAACATAAAAATAATACAAACATATAAATTAGAAGTACGAGAAAAACAGCACAAGTTATTGACCTTATTTTGTGTTAACAGTGCATGTCTTCTTTTACTACTTGTATAATTAGATGTACTTTGATGTTAAAGATAAAAAAGTCAGGAGAGTAGAAATGAGACACAAGTAAAGCAGTCCTTGTTTTCATGTTTTTAACAAAGGTGAGCAGCTCAGGATGTCATAAGTTGTGGAGTGAGAACCTGCTGAACAGTAAAACACCAATTATATCCTTGCTCCAGGCGCAGTTTTCACACTATAGTCATTTTGAAAGGAAACTGCACAGATCAAACTGATCTTGTCACAGTTTTTGTATTATCCTCCAATCTTCTGTTCTCTCCTGTGAGAATTAGTAAAACTTTTCAACATTCTTGGGGACACAGCCCCTGGAAGGATTTATTGAGCATTTCATAGGATTCAGGAGGAAGAAATGAGGTCCAAAAATAAATGAGAAGTAAGGCAACAGATAGATGACAGCACATGACACCGGGGAGGGCAAAAAGAGAATCGGGAAGCAACACTCCCTCCTGGTGTCAGCATTGAAATAGACCGCAATCACACACTTACCAATGTGACAATGGCACACTCGGCGGTAAGCTGTGCAGCACTGAACAGCGTCCTGACAAAGCGGTAGATCTGCTTCTGCTCTGGGTCGTGTTTGTCATAATCAGGAGGAATTTCAGACTTCTAGAACAGAAGATGAACAAAATGAAAGACTCGGTGATCATAAAATCTGGTGGGATTGTTTACCAAAATAAAAGCACAAGCTGCTACTTAAGACTACAAATTTGTAATCATTTTGAGTAGAGTGCTTTATAGTTTTCAGATAAGGAGCATCAGACAAAGTGGTGATGTAATGTTTTGGACTGAAACTGTGCAATTGTTAAGCAATAAAAAAAGAACTGAAAATACATTTGAATGATCCAGATGGCTCCCAAGATTATGAGACAGATTTTCCCCCGTTATTTGATCCATTTGGGTATGTGCTGGTCATAAGCTTGTGTGGTTTGTCTTGCTGATGAGTACTGACAGTTTTACAGCGTTCACAGAAGTGTATCTTCAGTTAAGGCCTTACCGAGAGCGGGTGCAGTTTCTCATCGAAAATGTCTAACAACATTCTTCCGTCGACGTCTCTGGAATACAAACAGGTAAAAGGAACATCAGAGTATGATAGATACAAAAAAAAACAGATGGCATGAGAGTCATTTCATTTAAAATATGACTTCATCCACTAAAGTGTCAATAAACCATTTGTGGGGATTTATCTGCACTTCAAACAGCTACACTTCATGGGGTTCCTTTCTGTTTTGGTGAATTAGACAAAGAAAAGGTTGTCTCTACACTCCTCTACAAGAGCACATGTTAGTGTGAGAGATGTTCAGTTCACTGAGGCTTCACATGAAGCCAGACAACAAACAGAATGTCACCATATCTAAAGAGTTTGACATTTCAGCATAAGCACTGGGAGCCAAAGGGTTCATACTTGTGTGCTAACCTCTGATGCTGATAGTTGATGCAGGATTGTGAAATGGACAGAAATTAATTCTCAAAAATGAATGAAAACACGTATCATACCTGTTCTTTATGTGGTAGTATATTGCGAGAGCTACGCTGTAAAAGAAAGAAAAAGGCATTACAATTTATTTAAAATAAAAACCAGGATAATATGTCAATGAGCCAAATATTTCTTCTCATTGTGGACAGATATTGCAACATTAGATTATGACTTCCTTCACATTTGGCAAATACAGCTAAGAACAAGGGTTAGGGAAAGTAACAATGCACTTGAACACTGCAATATGTTTGTGATACTGTATCAATTCTAAAAATATTTTAAATTTTTAATGCAAAGATTCATAGTAGTGATTCATTTTGTGTTGTGTTTACATCTAAACCAGGAGATCCTTTAGTGTTGTAATCGATCTTTAGCCATTTGACTCTTCCACTCCAATTTAACAACTTATCACTTGCGCAAACACAAATAACACCGTTCTACGAAACAGGCAGAGTCATAAAGGGTGCATCGCTATCATTGACGGTTTTCCTAAATTTAGATTATGATTTTAAGAAAGTGCAATATATTGTCTTGCTTACAGTACTGTAATGTATAACAATTTATCCAATCATGTAGCGGTAAGAGTCATTTGGTCAGATTCTTACAAAAACACAGCGCTACTTATGTGATTACCATTTGATGGTGTATTTGAGGTTGGGCTGACTGACAGTGCTGTCATCGAGGAATATGGTGGAACAGGAGCTGTACTTCCGTCTCACCGGACCTGGATGATGCTGAAATTCACACATACATACGTACATACAGACAGACAGACACACATCAATCTCTATTTCGGTCATACTCGGACCGGCCAAGAGGCCTGCTGACAGCCATGAAAAGTAGGGCACCTGTAAGCCCACAAACTAATTCTGCCTGTCCTCTGTCAGCGTCTGACATGACTGCATGCAGGAATGGCATTTATGGTGGAGTGCATCTTCAGAGGAGCCCAAGACTTAGTTTAGTGATGACGTTTCTTTAATTAATTTCAATTCATCTTCATGCTTAAAATAAAAAGACTATTTTCAAGATGAGAACTTCACTAATTCATCACTAAAAAACTGCATATTTCACCAATTCCTGCACTTGGGGCTGAGGGAGGGATGAACAAAGATGAACTGCACCATGACGTGATGAAACAGTTGTGACTTCATTATTTTTCTACATCTAAGTAATGACATTTATCTTCATCCTCTACACATATGACTATGACTGTAAGTGTGTGGTTTAAAGAGGGAGGGACAATGATTGGAAGGGCTGGATTATTTTAGAGATCATTTTGAGGACTTTACCTTGTTTTCCGAAATGTGTGTGAACTTGCAAAAAATACAAGACATCAAAATCACCATTTGCACTATTATAATATTCACACTGCATTACACAATCAAATAATTGACAGTTGAATAATAAAATCAACTTTAAGCCTTTGTGTAGGATCCACTACTGCCATTTTTATTGTATCATTTACAATGTCCTTTATCTTACTTACATGGTTGATGTAAAGGCTCTTTCGTTTTTCTCGAACTGCAAAGGAAGATAAGAGAAGAGTGGTCAGTGTTGTCTAGCAGCATCACACACTTCAAGCTCTGTGTGAGTGCAGTACACAACCCTCACAGACAGGGAGCAGCATTTATCCAGGGTTTATAAGTTCCCCTATCAATAGAGAATGTGAGAAAAATTGGATGAGCAGCTTTTTCCTTTCTAATTATTCTGCAGAACATTAACAAAGCATGGCAGCTTTAGCAAACAGCATTTTTAATATGAAAAAAGAACATTTCAAAGCCTGTTTTTTCTCCTGCTACATTGGAAATCGTATTTTAATGCGTGGGAATGGGTATGAGCTAATTATTTAATCCATTCATCATTTTTGGCCTACATGAGACCAAATTAAATGAAGCATACTCACTTGTTTCATTCATGAGAAGATTGTCATTTGAGCTACTCTGTTGCATATAGCTCTGCTCATTTGCAATGCTAATTCTGCTTAATGGACATGATGATTTGTTAGTTTTACAGAGCCCACTTCACTGGGGGCACAGCATAACACACACACATACACGTACACAGCTGTGTGTCATGTCTGTTTGTGCATCCATGTGTGTCGATATGTGTATGTTCGCTCTGATGTAGGAGAATACACAAGGGGGGGAAGATCGCTGGCAAAGCAAAGTGGAGCAGATGCAGAGCGCAGCATCACACATACAGTGACGTAGCAAGCTGTCTGGCGCCTCTTATCCCGGCGCTGTCTGTCTCTCACCTCCCTGACACACACACGCTCTAAAGCACATGTTGTTTTTTTTCCTCTGGGCAGTCGTGACTGTAAGCGCTGCTTTCTAGTAAAAAAGCGGCCTCTTACATCATAATTAAGGCTGCAAATGTTAGTGAAAAAATATATATATCTATATCTTCTATATATCTTTTTTCAACACATCAGCAATAATACATTTAATATTCTCCTTAACCCTCGTAATGTCCTCCCGATTGCCATACACCTCCTCTGGGGTCATTCTGACCCTGCCCTGTTTTGACTGTTATTTAAAGCATATTGTATAAATTGTCAATCAATTCTGTATTACACCTTTAGTCTTACTTCAGTCCAACCCATTACCATACATTTTTCCCTTCGTTCTGGAATTTATGGCCAATAGACCTTGTACATAAGTATAAAAAACATATTTTGATGGCAAAAGATTTCATTTGGTGTCAGACCCCAAGGACAACACGAGGGTTGTTAAGAGCGTGCTGTGATGTTTGTGTCAAATCACAGTGTAAATCTCCTGGTTTAATCCCAACTTTTACTTCACAAACACAATTTTTTGGTGCCCTATTCACACTGGTGCATCCCATAGACCGACATGCACACTGGCACAAAACACACACACATATAATAATGTCAGCAGTTCAGCAGTGAAGGCACGTCATCCGCTAACAGACAACCAAACAGATCAAGTACAAGAATACAATAAAGCTTGTGACCACATGAAAAGAGCCAGGGCACACAGTAAGCATAGAGCTACCCGCCTACTGAGACCGGACACACACATGCTTACCTCTCTTGCTGGGCACAGCAACTGAAAAAACACAAAGTCCAAATTGTCTCTGTGTCCTGCATTGGTATTTATGTACAATGTGGTGATAAAACAGGCCAGCAGATATTCACACAAGAGCTTGATAACGCTAATAAAAGAGCATCAGCGCCTGAAATCAGATCAATCTATCAGCCTTCAGGCTATAAACTCTTCAGCTAAACCAGCTTTTCTCCAGTGAGTGCAAACGGCACAATATCAGGCCTCTTATCATCAAAGTAAAGAGATTATGGCTAAACTGAAGCTCAGAAACCAACTTCATCACATTTCAGTTGATTAAAATGCATTACTGCCACTCTGAAAGGTCCACGCTGCGACAGGATCAGTCTCTTAGCCTGATAGAGATGATCAAAACACCCCGGTGGGTCTCAAAAAATCTGACGCAAAGGCAGCTGGTGTGAAACTTCCACAGGAACCTGCCTGGAGCCTTTACAGTGGATGAAAGCATGTTGATCAACAGTACTTTTGAAAAAGCTCCACATCTAAAATCCCTGCATCAGTGAAACAGCTTGCTTGCCCACAAAGCTAGCGGCATATGTCATTGTTTGACTTGCATGACTTTGAAACATAAAGATACTTTGAAATTATTTTTCGCAGGCCGCGTTATCGCTTAATGTGCAATCTGCCGCATACAGAAACGCTGCTCTTGGGATGACTCCTCTCAGCAGGGTTTTTAAGAATCAGTGGCAATTGATAAAAACAGATACAATCAGCATGAATGGTCAAAGAGGCCCTGAGGGAGTTGGGGAAGAGAGACGGTTTAAAGTGGCATAAACATTATAAAAAATATACTAAAGATTTTTGATGGAACTATGTGAGTTGTGTCTGTCTGATGTCTTTCTATGGATGGTCACTTTACTGCAGGTTTCATTTTTAAACCTGCAAGCTGTGTGGAACTGTATCCAAGCAGTATGATTACACATATTTGTAATGGACTGATGCTTTTTGCATGCAATTATATCAAGGTAATGGATGGAGCATCATTTCGCAGTGCTTTAAAATTGCACAATTAATTTTTTAAACTTCATACTTCAAATGGAATTAATATACTATTCTTACAGCCATCAGAGGGTAACGAACTGAATAATCCAAAAGCAAAGGCGATAAGAAACTCTTTCTACAAACCTGTGGATGACACTACTGCTAGTGAGAAATCACCAATTAGTCTTACACTATTTATTTTGGTTTTGTATAACTTTATAGGGGCAAAAATACCATTATAAGAACACAGAGCAATATTACAACAACCATGGCTCACACTTCATCAGTGTCATCTGATATTATTAATAATCATCTATTATTATGGCCCCAGAGAGATTTCACATGGCTTTTGCAAACACCTTGCAAGTTTTCAACACAGTCACCAACAATCCCTATCGATTTTTAGGCCTTGCTTTAGGTTGGTTAGATGCTCACCGTCAGTCTGTGACTTGCTGAGGAAGATGGTGCTGGCCCGGGGATGATCTGAGGGATTGTACTCCATAGGCAGATCTGAAAAAAAAGAGGAAAGAAAACAGTCTGAAGGGCAGCATTTAAATTATACATTTACAGAGTTTAATTCCAGACTGATAGGCATACTATTTCAAAAACCCCAACAACCAACCACAAAAACATTTTCCCTGTGAGTTTGCATCCTGTTTGTTTAAGAAGATTTCAAGTTGTAAAAATGAAACTCAACAGAGTGTACAGTGATCATCAGTATGTTAGGAATAGTAAGCACGAGGATGTGAAGAATAACAAAAACACACTCTAATAACCTTTTATTGTGAGGTTAAATGTGTGGGATTGGCTTTAGGGTTAACCACCTCTCTAGCAATGAACTGAAGTGAATGGAAAAACAATCTGTCAGCCAGCAGTTTGCTGCAGCAGCGCTGTGTAAACGGCGGTTTGTAAATCGATGTGCTAAGCAAACACACCAGAAAGGTATAGATTTGTTTTAGATCATTGTCTGTGTACACATACCTCCCAGGATCAACTGCCAGATTAGACAGTAGAAACCACAATGAGTCACAAGAAAGAGATCTTTGAGCATTCGGTGGAACTCTATCTGAGTCTGACACTAACTGGTGCAGATATACAGTAGGTATCTGATACCAGGTATTCTCTGTCACAATGTCTGCAACTTCTTTACAGACATATGAAACAGGTACAAATGTGACTAATATCCGAATAACTGAGTTAATATGAAAATGTGCATTAAAACAGGACCCCTACAATGAAATTTAAGACTAAAATTCTGTATTGGCTTGCCTTCAGTACTATTTGAGCACATTTTTTAAAATTTACACCGACTGTCTTTATTATGGAGAGGTTATAAAACAGGATGTTTGTCAAATATAAATACAACAATGCATTTTTAGAGTAAAAGTGACTAAAGTCTGTAGAATAAATTCATGATTTTTTACAAGTATGTATCTTTACATTAGTATTATCAGATTGTTAAGATGTTAAAAATCTATTTGTCCCCATGACCTCATCTATCTGGTTTCCTTACTGAAGTGTCTGTTTTTTTCTCACTCATTTTTAATTTTAACACGTCACATGTTAAACCTCTGATGGTTACAGAGAATGTGACTGCTTCTGGCTAAATGGTGCTTAACTGGTGTTTCACAGTGTGAAACAGTGTGTTTTAGTGCTGCAAAAAAATGTTGTTTTTTTAATTTTCATTAAGAATTAATCTATTTTGAGCAGCTGATTAATCTTTTATTAATTTTAATAATCTTTTTTTTTATTATTCTTTTCATATATGATATTACCAGTCAGCTTTTCATTTTTGCTTTAACATCTTCCTTTGTTAGACGTGCATGTGTCAGACCAGAACCAGCAACACACACTGCTGCCAGGCAGATCGCTGCTATGTAATACCACTTAATGTATCAATTTTGTGCCGTAGTTCTTTGCCCTAATTAAGTCCCGCTGGCAAGTTTTTATTAAATTATAAACAAGACATTTACAAAGAAGAGTTGGAATTTGGTTGATTCTTGCACTTGCATTCTTGTGTTTTCAGCCTGCAGTCATTGGGTTCATAGCTGCAGTGAAACCGAGCCTACACGTGTTTGAACAGTGGATTGGAAGTATATCTCCACAGCTGCCTGACTTTTATGGTAGCCTGGTGAAGGGATTTAATATCTTTAACAACCTTAGATTAAACATTTGTTGACATATGATTATTATCATATTCCAGTCTAGGTTAATCATTGACTAAAACTGTAATAATAAGACTTAAAATTGCAACACAGACAAGACACACTAAAATTTAACACACTAAAAAAAGGAAGAAAAAAAACAGTGTGGGGTGGTGACCCCATCTTCAGCTTCCTGGTTTCTCGGATGATGTCATTTAAAAACAAGAAGGGTCAGAAGGGGCCAACACCCAGACAGACTAATAGAGAGAAAGAGAGAGACAGAGGAAGAGTGGCAAGCTGATAATGACAGAGAAAAGGGCGAAAAGGACAATGGAGCTGAGAATGAAGTGATGAGAGTGACAGATTTGAAACATGACTGACAGGGAGAGAGGAGACAATAGGGGCAGGGCGAAGAGAAAAATCATAAAGGAGAATAGAGATGAGAGAGGATGAGTCGAAGCAGATGAAAAAGGGAAATTGGAAATCATGATGGAGATAAAAAGCAAAGGTAAGGAGAAACTGGAGAGAATGACAGGTTAGTTTGCAACCAGCTTCGTTGTAAACCTTTAAGGACTGAGCATTGTTGATGTGAAACATTTAGTTGAGATTTACCACTAAAACACAATGTTTAATGATGTCTGCAGAGCAAACTTCAGATCACACAGCCACTCTCAGTACACTGCAGGTTACACATGCTGCTATTGTGTCCTAACTCTTTTGAACTACTGTCTTTTTGTGTTCGAGGGCCACTTAAAGAGCCTCAAAGGACACACACACACACACACACACACACACACACACACACACACACACACACACACACACACACACATTGCCACGATGTAGGAGGAAGTGACACACTGAAGTGCTGAATAAAAGATGGGTGTGTGGGAAGAAGCAAAGAGCAGTAAAGGAGAGCTGAAGGTGGATTAATGATGTTGCGCACGCCACTCACCCGATAGTGACGTGTGCAGTACACACATGGCACACTCACATATACATCTGCAACACACCACTTGCAATTAACTATTAAATGTCTACTTTAGAGATGCACAGAATTTGGAGCTTTTTTTTTTTCAAAACTACCGACGATGTCACATTTTTAACGCAGGAAGCGGACTGGCCACAGACCCAGGGAGTGTCCTTCTACATGGCTGGTGTCAGTGACCTTTGGTTTGGTTCCACCCATCCCCAGTTTTCTCCAACCTGTGGTAGACGAATGCACCCAACTTCCTGCATTTCAGGAAGCCGAGAGGAAATGAAGTAAGGGGTGACGGTTACACATTGTTAGGGAGGTAGGCTGAACAAAGAGTGGAGGGAATACAGTAGGTCAGTGTGTGGATGTAAGCCAGATGTGTGTGTTAAGTTCTACCATTTACTCTCCTTCCAAAACCCTGCCGAAAACACATTTACAGAAAGACAGATATCAAAAGCCCTCACTTCCATAGCTCTCCTCTGATAAATAAAAACAGAGGAGATGTTTTCCCCATGCAATCTAGTTTTCCCCATGCATGTTTTCCCCATGCAATCTAGAGACTCTGTCTTGTTTGATTTTCCAGAACATTTAGGCTGTTACAAAATGTATCAACACTGCAAATTACAAATGGCATGTAGCATGATAAAGGCTTTATACATACAGGGGGCAATATGAATACAGAGATCTGGATACAGTATTGGAGGCAGGACTCTGTTCGTTATGGGAGTTGCTGGTGGAGGGAGCCAAACTGGTTCAACTGCAGCATATAAAACTGCATGGATGATCCGTGGATGAACAGCACTGTTTCCGCACTTAGCGACCGAGCTACTTGTGGTTTAGCACTCTGTTAACTTGACTGGGAATAAAATGATTTAAACTTGCCGCTCTTCTAGACTCTCCAAATGTTACTGGACTGAATGGATCAAAGTCAGATAGTGAAAAGTCATTTTGTGGCGATTGTGATGCTTAAAAAATGTATCCACTGATTTACAGATATCTCTTTTGCCATGAAAGTCAATGGAGTATTTTAACCATGCCATCATGTGACAATGTTGCCACTGTAAAAATATGCTTCAAAACCTGACACACTTCCTAGGGGCCTATAGAGAGGCTGTCTTTATTCATATATTTGGTTATTTTCCCAAACGTATTTATTGAGTTGGGAATCTGTATGAATTTTACACTGATTTCATTAATGCCACACTTTTTAAAAATTACATTTTAAATGTATGTATGACAGATTATTAGCCTCTGTCTCAGGACAGTATTGCTCGGATTTTTGCACTTGATTTTTACAATTTGAAACAAAAACTGTTCATTATTTTTTTAAACGTTTTACTTAACTTTACAAAACCAGTAAATCACTGCTGTCTCTTCTCCAGGAGATTATCAATATTCAAAATTCATTCAAATACAAGATCAAGTTAGTGGGATGAATTTTTCCTCCTCCATATCATTATATTTAGCAGCTACACTGGCCTGCACACAGTGCTCGCATCACAAAGATCCATCTTTTCCAGTCTGTCTGCATAGTGTTTTCAGCGAGGAGAGGACTTTATACGTTCACAACAGTCTTTTTTTTAGAACTTGTGACTCTTATAGAATCATCAAGATAAGAAATTCTTCAGGCATCGTTTACATAACTTTTTCTTCGCACCTCTCATCTGTGTAGGACCTGGCGGATGTTATTCAAAAAACATCCTTGGTTCAGTAGATCACAGCTGCCACCTGTGCCTCATTTTGAACCAGGAAAGCACTGAAACCTCAGCCAGCTGCAACAACCTGCAGGACAAGAGGAAACTGATGCTGTTTCTACTGCTGTTAGTTACATTGTGGACAGGAATGTCTGTATTATTGTGGTTAGCAGTTAGCTGGCATGCTGCCTGCCTGCCCTCTGAGCATATCATGAGGGTGGCTTCGGGTTGCAACATCAGCCCAGACAGGAAGGCCCTTTGCAGGGTTTTGGCTGCCCAGCTGAGGTGCCTGCCTGAGGGGATCCAGATGGCACGGCGCGGCACGGCACCGCCCGCCTGTCAACATCATGCTATCAAAGAATACGCCCACATGGTTAAGATAAGAAGCACACAGCACATCATGTAATGGGGTGTTTGAGAAAAAAGCACAAGATGTAGCTGCTGTTTGAAAATAGATATGAAAAGGAACGCCGAGCTCCTGCAGCATGCAGTTATTGTGACGCTGGATACTATTTTTGTTGATTGTGTTGATGCTGAATCTGGGTTGACCACTGATGTGTGATGATTTGGGATCTTAAAACAATTTTACTCAATCAGTCTTGGGCTAAACCTTTCTTAGAGTTCAGTATTTCACTGAATGATTTTAGCCATTAATCAATACCAATACTGATATATCCACTTTTTTCCCCACCTAATTTTTGGTGATCATCAAGTCTCTTCTGTAGTGGAATTACCATCATAATATGCATACTCTTGTCGTGAATAAGTAAAATACTTCAATTTAGGGTTGATATTTTGTACGTTTACTTTGTCCATTACAATAAATATATAATCTATATATATATCGGTTGGTGATGTCGGCAGAAATCATCAATAAATCATGTTGGCCAATTCCAATATGTCACTTTAAAGCCACTATCTGCCCATACTGGTGACGTACCAATATTATCGTGAATCACTGTTTTTTTTTCTCACTGTAAAGCAAAGTCATCTGTCTCTAAAGCAGCATAAAGAATAGTTATGTTATATCAATGACAGTCACAAAAAAATGTAAATTCATATATTCTACACTTATCATCCACTTTAATTGTGTTGCGGTGTATTGACATGCAGACTTTGCCTGTATTTTCATATTTATTTCTTACTTTCCTGTGTTGGGAATGTTCCTGGGGAACAGCGCACAGGTGAAGTTGGGACTTTATAAAAAGATAGCAACCGGGTGCCAGAGGTAAGCAGCACACAGTCAAGAAAAGCTACAAAAATTGTGGCCACAGTGCAGAAAAAACGCAAATATATATATATATAGCAAGGTGAAACGCCAAACGGTTAGCTTTCAGTTTCACTGGTAATACTGTTTACAAGCAATACAATTCCTGCACAGCATACCTTAAAGCTATTGCTCCATTTGACTACTGTATCACTCTCTCTGGCTCCTTCTCCTGTCTCACCTTGAATCTCATCCATCTGCTCTCTGGTATGAAACAGCCTCTGGAGTGCAGTTTGGAGAAGCAAAGCACACAGTTTTGATGTAATACTTATCACAGCGGAACCTTTATGACTGCTGCACCAAATATAACTGTGAGTTGGCCCTCTTGTGTAAGTGTGTGTGTGTGTGTTTGTCTTGTAATGTGAGAAAGAAGAGAAGCAAGACATCAGATAGAGAGGACGCAGGCCATAACATGCTCAGTGGGCATTGTTAGTGGAGGTATATGCTGTGAATGTGCAACAGAGGGCAGATCTTGACCGTTAAGTGGCTCTCACCTTGGATATCAGAGCACTTTGCAGAGGACAGAGGAGACTCGACTCTGCTAACCCTGCACCTCTGTGAAAGTTTGTTATCTGTATTGTAGCTTTCACCACTGTATCAGTTAATGATACAGCCACTGTGTTTGTATTTGAAGTGAGTGTGCGCGATAAGAAGGAGCAGGCCAGAGTTAAAGCTGCACTGATAACATTTTTATGTAGAGAAACACCTTAATAGCAATATCCCATCTGCTCACATTCCCCTGAAGGGAGAGATAAACAAAAAAAACTGCATTTTTTAACACCCCATATTCATTAAGTGTGAAGTCATTATTTTCCTGGATTCATTTGCTGTCGCTTAATTTCTGGACTCTGAATTGGCAAAATGAACATTTCTAAAACTCAAAAGAGAGGCAGGTTTAACCAGTGGTTAGAGATAATAAATGAAAACCAAGTGAACAAAAGACTATTGCTTAAATGACTCACCCTCCTTTTAGCTCTCTCTACACAGACATGATCACACACAATAATAAAGCAAAAAAACCCCAGCAACATCATCACAGATCTTCCTAACAGCTTAAACTGCCCCTGAGCTGGTATCATTGATCGACAACATCTGCCAAACTCGGCGCAGTGCTGCAGACTCATCAGAGAAAAAGAGCTGAGCTTTTATCAAAGGAAAGCCAACAGGGACGAGAAGATGGAGGGGAATGAGTTGGGGAAATTTCATCTGAACTAACAGTAGGCATATTCCTATTCTGATGACTTCAGCAGAACTTAGTCACAGAAGTGCGCTGTGTCTGTAAGCGTCTGATTTTGAGCATCACACCAAAAGAAAAAAAAACATTCACACAAGCTTTCAGTTTCAGTCAATTTGACTTATTACAACCAAGAGCAATAACATTTTGTTTCCATAACTTCAATATCGCTAAAGATGAGGCATATGTGGACAAGATTACAAGCAGCAGTTGATAGTAAGTCAAAGCCAGAGTGGCCTGACAATAAGTGTAGGAAGTGTTGCTGTGCCACATGAGCGAAATGGTCTGTGAAAAAGAAATGCTGAGAGGCTTTTTATTTCAGTTTTTCCACATTTCTGTGGAAATGTGAAGAATACGAGTCCCAGTCAAAAGGTGCTGAAAATCACAGGTAAGCAGAAATTTCATGGCAATGCATCCAAAAGTTGTTGAGATATTTCACTAAAAAATGTCCAAAGGAAAAGTCAGAGGGATTATTATTTAGTAGTATGTTATAGGTAATGAAAACGGAAGTAACAGAAAGTAATCATTTTCAGACATGCATACCATGTCCCACTGCCCCTTTTATGCATGCACACAAATAGGTTGATGAAAGGTCATATAATACCAACAAACACACTGCCTACACAGACATGTCCTGTTCTGAGAAAGAAAGACATTCTGGTTTCACATGACTAAAGACCTTGTGCGGAGCTACAATAAAGTACAGCCTTACAGCTCTGTGTTGAGAGGACTATATCAAAGCATCGAATCAGCCCAAAATCCCTCTGATCCATCACAGTGATTTGTTACGGTGACATTCCCTGGCAGTGTACCTGGCTATATGGAGGTGTCGAATGTGGAGCACTGCTGTTGATTACTTTTACACTTGACAGATGGCTGTAATTAGATGAAGCTGAAATGAAACAGCACAGAGCAGGGAAGAAAGGTAAAGGGAAAGAAACATTTTGCCCGAAAACAGAGAAAAACATCATAAATGCTGCAGAGGCAGAGCGCATATGACAAAATGCAAAAAGCATGTTTTTTGCAGCAAGCACTCTCCCTTCCCCTCATTCTGTTATTTTCATAAAAGCAAGAGACTGTAAGGCACTTTCAGATAAACTGATTAAAAAATGAATGCAGTTAAAATTTCAAAATAAAATAAAAAACTGTGGAAACTGTATTTTAATTGGAAGTTTATGATTCATAGTATTTCAGAACATTAAGGACACCAGTGAATGGTTTGGCACACAGAAAACTGGTGGAAGAGCCTAAAAAAATGTGCCCATTTTATATTCATTCAATCAAGAATCAAACACTAAATAATCAGAGACATGCCGAATTAAATAAAATTGGGAGGTTCCACAGTATATGCTATGAAACAATGTTGATATACCAAAGGGACAAAGGAGGCAGAAGTGAAATATGATTCAAAAATAGACAGATGGTGATAATGCAAGGGCAAAGAGAGAGTCGCTTCACTCACAAATTGTTATTGACATCTCATTTAATGAGGCCAGTGGCTCAGTTTTTCTGGGCGCTTAAGTCTAACAGTCTAGTTTAATGTAATGGCATTGCAACATCAGCTCCTATACTTCCACCTGCTTGTTGAGGCTATGTATAAGCACTGATGGCTTCAAGTTGTCTAACTTAAATGTGGATTCTGCTATTTTCCTCTCTGAGTCTAAAGTGACTCAGCCTCCACTTATGTAATGCCTTTATATTTGCTGCTCTGAATTCCAGTGTGCTTTCACAACAGTTTGTTTGGAATACAGTAAAACACAATGTGAGTTCGCATGAGCAAAGACACAATGGGTGAAGAGAGAAATGAAATCAGAGCAGCAGACAGAGCTTTTTCATCAGAGGTGCCAAGGGAGAAGACACCTCAGTAGTGGAAACACTGTTTAATTAACAAATAATTTCTGTGAAGTGCAGAGCAGAAACATTACCCCACTTTTACAAAGATGCATAATCATGAAGGTGCAAATTACATGCAGCTTTGATAAAATCAGACAATTTTTTAACTATGGAACAATCTGCTGATTATTTTGTTGATTAATTGTTTTGTCTCTTTTATGCAGTGAATGTTAGAATTTCCAGAGTCACATCACACACAGTCTTATTTTGTCTGACCAACAGTCCAAAATAAAGATAAACATAATATATAACAAGCATCAAGTCCTTGTTTTTGAGAAGTTGACTAAACCAATTATTCAGCTATCAAAGTACTTTCCAATTTTCGTTTTTTTGTCTATTGACTAATCCAATAATTGACAAATTGTTGCAGCTCAGGCTGTAATTGCTCCATAATTGCCACATTATTGTGTCAAATATAAAATATAGATTTTACAATCGCAGCTCCATCAAAAAATTGGGTTTATATTTGTGAAGACAGCTTTTCATTTAACTGTCCTCCAAAGTAGAAGCTTATGTTATATTTTTTATGTGTTACACGCTTCAGTGTGTCTGAGTATGAGTGTGTGAGTGAGAGAGACAGAGGTAGGGAAAAGACAGAGCAAGAGTGAGACACAGAAGCAAGGGAGAAGGGGACATGTCAAGGGTTGAAGAGTCCATGGGCAGGGACAGGACTCATTTACTCTGCACCCAGCTGAGAGCCGTAAACCTTACCATCCCTTTTTCTCTGCCCTCCCATCCCTACATCCTCCCTTCACTGTAACTAGGCAACGCTGGCTTGAAACGATTCAGATGGTAGAGGCAGGCCCATCAAAGGCAAAGACAGACAGGCAGCCGGGCTCAATATCTTTTTCTTCCTCTCTATTGCTCTATTTCTCCGTGTCAGCCTCTCCCACCTGCTCGTACCCTACGCTGTAGTAATTGCTGCTGAGTCCAAATGTGCTTGATGATGCAGTGACCTTGTATAATACAGAGCACTGGTACACAATCCATTGTATTGCCTTTTTACACTACATGCTCAGCTTTACACATTGTCCTGCCAGCAGATGCAAGAAGACATATTTTTCAATGGAAGGTAAAAGACAATGCTAGCAAACTAGAGTACTGAAAACTATTTGCAGAGGGGAGATGAATATGTGGATTTCATCAAAATTTGCACAGACCATCAAAATACCAAAAAGAGCTAAAAAAGCTCTGCTGCACTGGGGTCAGGGACTGTGTGTTGACAGTATTAGTTTGGTAAAACAGCATAGAAGGAATGTGTGCACATAGTGCTGGGAGTAAAAAGAAAGACCTCAATGAGGAGACGAGCATAAAGAAAACAAGCTTTTCTGCCCAGTATGTTGAGGAATGTCACTACATAAATACATTAAATATGTCTTTATGAACAGATGGACACATGCAAAGACATAAATCCACAGACACAGAGGGGTGATTGCGATTAAGCACTGCCATGACATCGATCAGTACATACGCACTGGGCGACAGTAATCATGGTACAAGAGGGCAGCCAGGTGGACAGGGACAAGGGTCGTACACGTGCTGACACATAGGAAAGAGATGGCCAGTTAGCAACAACGATATTCCAATAATCACTTGCAGAGGGAGAACAGTGCATTTTTATTTTGGTCCTTGAACAGTGTTCAGTACACGTTTACATGGTTGCTCAAAATCAATTACATTTTCCTAGAGATTATTAGCATAAATTTATGCTCCATTCTGGGGTCAGATGAAATGTGAAGGTAAAAAGATGCATGATTCATTATGACAAACATGCATGGAATGTTTCAAAATGCAATATCACCCCCCCACCATTGATCATATGTCCCTGCAGGACATAATACATACTGTACATCTGCATCAGTTAATTACATCTGGTAGAAAAGTGTGCAGGCAGCAGACTGGACACACATGCCGTAGGGGTTCCATGACTCAGAGTAATGCACATAAGCATCTGT
Organism: Plectropomus leopardus; assembly: GCF_008729295.1. Lineage (NCBI taxonomy): Eukaryota > Metazoa > Chordata > Actinopteri > Perciformes > Serranidae > Plectropomus > Plectropomus leopardus. The sequence goes on from NC_056483.1 coordinate 19,404,193, forward strand.
AGTTGGGGTTTCATGCAAGTATTTCAATTAAAAAGTCTCATAACAACCGATCACATAGCACATCTTACTATAACTACTGTACGCTCTGACTTTCTTTCATCCTGAAAGTGTAGCTATTCTGAATCTATTAAGTGTGGGGTTTGCCCTAAGGGTTAGAAATGTGTTTGCCAGACTAATGAAAGCTGTTCAGCTATGATGCATTAGCCTGCCACCACCCTACGCTCCTCTCACAGCTCCTTGTTTAATCCAAACCACTGTCTCTCTCTTTGTGAGGTTCATCCGGTGTCAAGCTGTGGAAGGAGCCGAGGATGACAGGAAGGCCATCTGTGCCAAGCTCTGTCGTACTCCGTCTGTGTTGACATTTCCACACAACACATGCATGCACGCATGCCACCATACAGGCCTGAGCGCGCATGCATAAATCAACACAAACACAAGCAAACACAACGAAATAACAAAGGATTTTACCAGTTTTGCACTTACACACCTACTGTAGATATTTGGGTAGCTGACACAGACTGGCAACATTCATATCACGTGTGATAGGATAGTCTTCAAGGGATCAGAAATGAAGGCGCAGTTTAGAGAATTAATGTATTCTTACTCAAATAAAAAGCAAAAAAAAAAAAAAATTCAGATTCATCAAACATCTATATGGTCAAGGGGTGCTGTTCATATCAACCTCTCTGAAGTTTTGTGAGTTGAAATGTAAAGCAAAATTTTACTCATCTCTTGTGCTGCAATTTTACAGATGTCACTTCACTGAGCTATAATAAGAATGAAGCAAACCATTGCAATAAACCATTATGCCCAGTTAAGCTGTCAGCTGACTGTAGCTATAGCTTGTCAGGTGTTGTTACGCCATGCTGGCAGACCAGGTCAACTTCTAACAGCCAATCAGCAGCAGATAATAATCTCCACACCTGCTCACCACAACTCCGCAACTCCACTGGTCCCATCAGATGGCTCTGTGATCAATTATCTGCCCAACCCTGACTCCACGAGTGACTTCCTCCACTATACCAGATGTGGTCAATTTTTCTATCGAGAGCAGTGACTGTACAACAATTTCCCCTTACAGTAAAGTCACATTAAAGCCCACATGTGAATTCAAAGCACATATTGATAGTGATATGTAAATGAGTGCAAATTTAACAATGCTTAAATATAAAAACTGTTGAATGTATGGATTACAGATATCAGACAGTTGAAAAATGCTAATAGAAGGCAAATTAAGCCTGTTTCTACATTTGAGTTTTGCTTGTGTTATGTCTTCCTGCTACTAACAGTTTTTTTATTGTTTATTAATCTGTAAATTTGTTATCTCACTTATTTGATTAGTTGTTGGTTCATAAAATGTCAGAAAATTGTAAAAAAAAAAAAAAAGAAAAGAAAAGAAAAATGTCATTCAGTGTTTAAAAAAGCCAAACATAGTTTGAAATGGCTTCTATTGTCCAAAGACATTTCATTATTGTCATAATTGAGTAAGGAAAGCAGAAAATATTGATATTTAAAAAGCCGGTATCAGAGACTTTTGAATTTCTTGAGAAATTACACAAACCCTTAAATAAATGATTAAATTAAGTGGAGATTAATCTATGCATTGACAGCAGCAGCTCCAGTGTAACTGTAGATTATACCAATAAATACATTTTAAATTACTCTGTCAAAAGTTTCTCACTTTGTTTAATATTATCAGCAGTGTGTGCAGCAAGTCTAGCAGCAGCAGCCGTAGAGCTGATGTAATGTCATGAGAATGGATGTGTGACTCTGTGCAAGTTCTTTAGTACCACACTGTAGATCTCTGTAGTGCAGCAAAGAAGTTCCTTTTTCTTGAGTGAGGTTCAAATACCTCATTTCATTTGGTATTTCTTTAGACACATGCAATATAAATTAACACTACCTAGATTTTCTTTTATAAATGAATTATCATCTGTATAACAGTGTGTTTTATTAATTACAGAAGAGTAAAGGAAGACATGCCAGTGAAAAAAAACTCAGTATAGTTTAATTCTCACCACTTGTTGTCCTCAGACTTGTGAATTGTTCAGGGTTAAGTGCATTTCTTGAGGAGTTTTTAGCATTGGGTGGACACAGGTAAAACCTAAATTATTAATCTGTCTGGTTCAGCCTCAAACGAGTGCCTTCTTGTCAGAAACACTCTTTTCTTTTTCACTTGGTCAGAATAGAGTGTGGGATAATAAACGTAAATCTCTATTTCAAATCCTATTGTGAAGAGCTCAGTGAGGTCAAACACGGTCACACATACTAACCCCATAAACTTGATCTGTCTGTAGAATGGATGTCTCTGTCCTCTCTGCTTAAAGCAAGACAAGCTGTCCCTCCCATTTTGCAGCACAAATTTGCCAGTAATGCAAGTAGCCTGCTGACAGCTGTGCCCAAATGATCTCTTGAGCTCCTAAACACCACATCTAATTGCCATCAAGTTCCCAAGCGTGTGTGTAGTTGAAAGCACCACTTCAGCAAGCAAACACACAGATTGCATTATGCAAGCTGATTTTTGATTATATCGTTCAAGAGCACTGATGGAATCTTCACAAAGACACTCGAGCATGGGCATTCACACAATTTTGTTCTTCCTGCTTGCAAGAGGCACAGAGACTTGACAAGTTGGATTTGGGGAACACACTCCAAACGCTGAGGTTAAGACTTGGATCATAAAGGCTACTGGCATTCCCACGGTTCACTACACAGCTGTCTTGCACTTAACACTTTGAGAGCACAAAAGCAAAACAAACAGAAGTCTAGAAATTTTATTGCACGAATCTCTGTTTAGTTTCCTATCTCTCAAGCAGTATCAACCTGGTCTGACCATTACATGGGGAAGCAAAAATTTAGAGCAAGCATGATGGGAAACCAGTTTTCAAGCTCGCTTTAGTCTCAGGGGAGCAGTAGGGTTGACTTCAAACGCACCTATTAATAACCGTGTGGCCATGGCTAGACCTCAATTACTTTGACCAGTCTTCTGCCCAAATGCTCCTATAAATGTTGATATTCCATATCCATCATTTGCCTGACATCTTAGTTCTTTCTATTACATTAGCGTGACCCTCTTTTTGTACCATTTAGGTTTCTTTCATTCACCCTTAAAAGTGAAACCACATATATACCACATATAAAATCTCCTTTCCATCTCCAAAATGTCAATGTCTCATTAATTTGAGGAAAAAATGTCCTTCATGTTGATTAAAATGCATTGCAAAGGGTTTTCATTATTCTTATTCCTTTAATAAAAGCACAATGCAAATCCAAGTCCAGGAATAAAAAAGTGGAGCATCAAGGTTTTCACATAATGACAGAACTATTCTGCAAAAATAGACAGTCCCCTTTTGAACCTAACTTTGAATAATCAACTCCAAAAACATTGCACTCTACCCCCTCTGTGTAAGGCCACATCCACATGAATTTGTTTTTCCTTTTAACAGTGGCATTGAATAAAAAATAAAAATGATCTCCATACACACAGCTGTTTTAGTATTATTTCAGAAATAATCTCTGTCCATACTGACCTGCACATGCATATAGCATGACCATTCACATACACTGAGCAGACATGGACAAGTGTAAACAGGAAGCAAATTGTCAACTCTGAGGTTAGTTACTTAGTTACAGAAAATACTGCAAAGGAAAACCAGATATTTCTTTGCTTGGAACAGCAACAAGGTGGAACTGTTACTGAAACACGATTATACTGTGGCGAAAACCATGAGTGAGGAGTCGTTTTAAGCCAAATGAGGCAACATATCAGAGCAGTACCAGGGCCATCATCTATTGCCAAAGGAAGCCAGTACCCACACAAAATAATGGAATCACAATCGAGCTCCCGGACTGAAATGCAACGCCGAATTTTCAAACTAAAACGGGGTCAGTACCATTTTGAAAAGTCTGTTTTAGCGGTCATAATATGCTGGAGTAGTGTACATAAGGCATAAATGTGGCAAAGATTACGCATTTTGAAACAAAAACAGATTAGTGTGGATGTAGCCTAAGGATCTCAAAGGATTCCTCACCAAAGATAGTGTATCATAAGTGAGGCAGGTGTTACAGCTCAATATCATGAAAATGAAAATGGATAAATTTCCATCATATAGAGACACATTGTCTTGTTTTAATGTGTGGTCCTGATCATTGATTCAAAGACGGTCTTCTTTCTTTTTAAAAGAGAAGGCAGGCAACCATTATTATGTGAATCTCTCAGGAGGCAGTGGCACGATGAGTGAACACGCGAGCAGGTAATTTACGGGCAGTTGATGCATCTTCCCACGCGTAGACCGAGTCAAGCCAAACGAGACACCAGAATGAGATTGTCACAGGCAATTGCGTTTTCATTAACACTCTGTGAATCAGTTAATTTGTTTTTGAAAAGAAACCCATTCCCTGTGAAATGATTTGTTATTCCTTGTGGGAAATTGCTGGCTTTTTTTAGCAAATATAAAAAGTGGTCAAGTAGATGAAATGTTTTTAGAGGCAATGATTGTGAGTTTCTGAGCAGAAATGATTCAGAATCTCACCGCAACTTTTGCTTGCTATTTACTGCAGTTACAATGCTTAGTACAAGTGGTTTGGCAGTCAAGAGCGTGCTTCCAGTTTGTCTCCTATTTTTGTTACTGTGGCTGTCTTGTCCTTTTAGAAACATTACCAAAAACAAAATAACCAACACAACATCTTGTCAAGCAGACTATTCCAGTGTGTTCAACCCAATTCCAGCATGATAAACATGTACACATAAATCCTGCATTTCTCAAAGGCACTTTTCGCAGCAGTGCTATTTGGTATAGGTGGTTGCATAGGTCAGCAGCATGTCAACATGTTTTTGACCTTTCTGAGGGCCTGGTTGTGAAGGAAGGCTTGCCATTTGTGTTCCCCCAACTGGCCCAGGTTAAACAAAGTTTCAAACAACTACATTGATAAGATAACCCTACACTGACTGTAATTCAGCAAACTGCAATGGGAAGAGAAACAATCCCAGCAGAAACCAAGCAGAACACTTCATTTGGGGGAGATGCAACAAAATGCAAAGAAATTCTGCATTCTATTCACTAAAAGATGGAGAAAATAGTCTGATGAATCTATCACAAAAGCAATTATAAATTGAAACTCTAAGATACAGTCAGTGCTATGCATTTATACTAAGACTCTTACCAGTATAAATATAAGTATCAGTCATTTTATGCACTCATTTGGAATGTTATCACTTATCAGCCTGAGAGATAAAGGTTAGCAGGGTCCTGCTACACCTAGTAGATTGAGAACGCTGTTATCAGCCCATTAAATGGCAGTTCTGATCAGATTTCTTTTGTGAAGTTTAGGCACCAACTGTGGTGTAGTAGTAGTTAATGATGTGGGTGTACTACAAGGCTGATGGGTCGGTTACCAAGGGGTTATACACTCCTATTATTCCAATTAATTTTTGGCTGATATGCTGGTATACTGTAAATGGTCAGAAAAAAGAGGCCTCCCAATCAAATAGCTTGTTTGTTGTGAATATTAAAGCCATTTATTGAGGTGACCATGGCATTCTAAACCTACCAATCTTCTAAACCACATCTATGAGGCTGATAACTACTAAGAATTCCCATTTAATCAAGTGACAACATTTGAATTGGGTGCTGGTTGGAAAAACTATTGTTCTGGACTCAAAAACATATCAAATCATATCATATCATATCATATCATATCATGAAATGTCACAATTACATACCGTAGTACAGAACTCTTTAACACATTTGTAGCTGCTGTTGCTTTTACCGTGCCAATAATGTTCAGACACGTCGACCGAGGTACAGAGCAACTCCTGACCAATTTTTAAGACATCAATAATACTCATTCAAACTACTAAAGAGGATAAATCCTAGCTCCCCTAAATTGTATTACAGGGCTGCAACTCACAAATATTTTCATATATAATTTATCTGCACATACTGTTTTAATTAATTCATTAGTCTTTTGTCTGTAAAATGTAAGAAAATGATGAAAATCATCACTTAAATATGTACAATTTATTGTCAAGTGTTGAAATACCTTAATACATTAAATGTATTCAGCAGTAAATGCTCATATATAAAAAGCTGGAAGTGCCAAATGTTTTTCATTTAATTTTCTGTCCATCAATTCATTGTTTCTTTAGTTATATGCACTCTCTGAGTTATGTCTCCGGCTGCAATTAATGCTCCTGCAGATCAACTTTCCCTGAAGCTGGCTTGCGTATTTAAACTAATGTCTTCCATTTTCCAAACTGCCTTAACCAAACAATTGAGCATATACATGAAGTTGCTGTTTTCAATATGGGTGGGGAGAGCAATAGTGAAAATGATAGTGACAGCACTGGTGGTAACAGGTTGTTGAAAAGAACAGGTTGTGCAAAATGAGTGAGAATCACACCCTATCATACACACAACTCAAAACCGAAACAGATATTGCTGCCGCTTTTTTGATTGATGTGTCCTAGAATGATGACTGAATGTTTGTATAAAACTGTGGATACACAAAGAATCTGTCAGGTTTCAATTCTGAGAGGTTGTCACTGAAATGTGACACTTGCTGCCCTGGTTTCAGACCACTCACCAAACTGTAGTCAGTGGCATTCTGAAAAGGGCTGGCTCTCTTGGGTGACTTGTTTTATTTGGCTCTTGAATCAGTTAAATGCTTTGACATTCAAAACCAGCAAATATGGAACATGTCAAATTGTTGTTAAAGTATCCACCATCAGGTCTACTGATTAGTTAAATTTACTGCAATGCTTAATGCATTAATTATAATCTATCTGACTAAATAAGAGATTACATCGCCCTATTAAGTCTGGTTTTATCCCTTGATTGCAAATATAATCAACAGATTAATTGATGAAGAAAATAATCCTTAGTTGCCCTAGATTACATTACTGCTGAAACCTGATAAAATAAATGGAAAAAAAGATTCAAAATAACTTAAATGGATGGAATTATTTTATAGTCCACACAAATTGACAAAAACCCAATAGGTCTTCATTAATCAAGATTTTTTACTCAATTAATGTATTTTAATTTGGTCAAAATGTGTTGTTAGTTTATGGCTCTCCCATGCACTTCTTAAATATAGCTATTTATACTTATGTTATTCTTAGAAATTGATGTTAAACATCTACTGCACTGGCTATAAATCATATAAGAAAAGTGAAAATCATCAGCTGAATCTCAATATAAATATGTGGATCTTTAGGACACAGAAAACAGACACAAAAAGGAGCATTTTCACCTCAGCAGCAATCAAACAAAACCATATCATACACGGTACATCTAGGTCAACTCGTCTGGAATTCATAGTTAGGAGACTCCCCGGGCTCATCAACCAGGCATGAATAATCCATGTCCAGATTTCAATTAGCCTGCAAGCAAGACTCATCAATATGTGTGTGTATGTGTGTGTGTGTGTGTGTGTGTGTGTGTGTGTGTGTGTGTGTGTGTGTGTGTGTGTGTGCTCCAGAAATAACTAACTTTAACACTGATGAGACAGAGACGAATGCTGGGCCTGGGGCCATTGCTCATTTACAGATGTCTATGTTAAGTAAAACCCAAACAGGGTGAGAGATCCATCTGTTTCATCTTCCATTTCAGTTTCCTTTCTCTCTTATGTCTGAGACATTATAAGTGGCCTTGGTTTACCTTTACTTAGAGCTGCTGTGCAGCAATACAGCACTACAATGTTCTCTGATCAAATTAGTCTAAAAATAGCTCGGCTGTTGATTTGGAGGGTCTGGAAATTGCAAAGAAAGTCCTTCTCTCTTTTGAGCTCAATAAACCCAGTCAACATGCACTACACGAAAATGACATCTATAATCTTAATTTTTGATCATTCTAACATCCATACACCTCTCCTGTTCTTTTTTCAGGGGAAATTTTCCTCTTTTGCATACCGACAAAATCTCAGTTAAAGCAAGTCATTTTTTAGTTTAGTCATATCTTTTTTTATATAAGGGGCTAAGAAACGGGTCACCATTTCAGAGAAATCTGCATATGTATGCAGAACCTGTAGGCAATGGTACAAGATTTTGGTATTGAAAGCGTGCTGGTTTCTGTTTGCAGTCAGAGTAGTACTGACCAATCACGTTTGAGCTGGCTTTGATAGCCTGCACAGAAACAGTCCACATGGAAACAAAAGAAACAGAATGCACTGAAATGCGAAATGCAATCTTGAAGCCCATCAGTTATTGTTTTATGACAATTTAGCTTTACATTTGTTTTTTTCTAATGTATCTGCAATCATACACAGATATCTGTTTAGAGAGATATTGTAGATATAGATTAGCTGAAATATTGTCAGCAGCTGTCAAAAGTTGCTAGTCAAACTGTAAACAATGAGCAGCACGCAGAGGAGAAAGTTTTGGCTTTGTTATCCGCTGGCTATACATCAGTGGCTTCAGTATCATCAGATGATAGCCGAGGGGTATCGGTTCCAAGACTGATACATTTTCACTTGTTTCAAAAATGTGATTTACAAAACAATATATAGCAAATTATTTCACTGAAACTGTGATTATGATCCAGAAAATGAGACATCATTCTTCCCTTTTCTTTCTATTTACATTTAAACTACATTCGATTACAGTACCATTCCGTATTAAGTAATATTTCATGCTTTGTGAAGCCATGCCCATAAAGCTTTTATACCCACATGACTGCTGCCAGCCAACAACACCCAATCTCTGTAAAGCCATTTATAGACTTTAGAAAACACATCTTTATATAACTACCTATGCATTTTTCATATTATATGCATTTAGACTGGAAAGCCTCTTGACTGGAATGACCGTGGAGAGCAGGGCTATTTCAACAGTGATTTGCTGCCCTGGGGAATCAATTACTTAACCTTTGTGTTGATAGCAACCATAAAACTTAACTACCCTTTAGGTCTGTATTTGTGGTAGTCGACATGTCTTTATCACAGTCAAAGACAAGCAATGGGCTTGACCCTGAGAGACCTGTGTAATGGTAGCTGCACGGTACTTTGTGTCCTAACAGACAGATATATGTGCTGTGAAGTACAACCTACACACTATAGCGTGACAGGATGAACACAAATAGATATAAATAGAGATAAATATGCTGTCAAGTGAAGCATGAATCCCCAGCCTCTTAATCTCTGACTGATGATAGTGTGTAATCTACGATGACAACATACAGGGTCAATACAGAGAGCGAGCAATCATTTAAGCAAATCAGATTGCACTGCTGATTGTGAAAGAGCCCACCTGAAAGACCCTCTCATACTTGTAATAAGGCTGTTCAATGAGCACTGTGTGGTTTGTTCACACACGCAAGAGTGTGTGTCGTCATCACTGTCAGCAGTTCTCATGGCTGATTTTCTTGTGATCACATGCGCAGCCGGGGTCACACACACAAACAAACAACACAAGCAGATGAAGGCATGCACGGTAGTATTTGTTGCGGACAGGTACAACCAAATCAAATATTACAAGATGAACATCTGAGCCTCTGTTTCTTGACTCTTTCTTAGGACAGATATCAGATGACCCTGCATCACATGGTAACTTTGCACATTTCCATGTTAACTGGTCACAAATTCCTCAAGATTATACCAGCTCTTATGAATAACCAGGCTTAGGCATGATGACCCACTGTTTATTGAACTTTCCATGTTTACTTGCTTGAATCAAGCAGTATTCCTCCACAGGATAGGTTCAGGAGTCCTCTAAAGTGCCATTAGAGGTCAAGTGAGACTGTCGAAAGGGTCATTCCCTAAGACTATGTAAACAGCTTTGGACAAACACATAAAACCTGCTTGACACCAGAGTTCTTGCTTTCCCATTCCTTCCATCATCACATTTACTCTCAAGGCACAATGGCAAGCTTTCTGTTAAGATTTGTTCATCATTTTGACCTCTTGTCAAATGACTGTTTAAAACACAAGAGAAGCAAAGAGATGAGATGAGACCTGCCTCACTTGACATAGCTTCCAACCGAGCGTGGGTTTTAATTATTTTCATTTATCAGTCAATTCATTCAGATTATTTTATCAATTTATCATTTAACTTATTTCAAAGAATACAGAAAAGTATCTATCACAACTTTCCAGAGCTTACACTTGCCACCATATATGGCAAAGGAGACATAGCAAGTCATAATACTTGAGAGGCTGTGACCAACAAAACCATTTTTGCTCTAAAAATACATTAAACAATTCAATAATTTTAAAAACAGCTATTCACTGATTAATCAACTAGTCCCTGCAGCTTTAAAGCATTCTAGATATTCCTTTAGGTCAATATGAGCTATTTACTGCAGTGTCTCATTATGGTCTAAATATTGGCTTTACCATAGCCTACTAATCTTGGAATTTCAATTTCAATAGGATTTGCAAGATTTCTGGGTTCACCAGAAGACGCTTAGAGCAGAACTGCTGCTTCTTCATAAGTTGCAGGTAAGGTGGTTCACACGTCTAATTAGGATGTCCCCGGGGTGCCTCTCTGCAGCAGTATCCCAGGCATGTCCAGCTAAGAGGACACCCCTAGGTAGACCCAGAACATGCTTGGAAGGACTATTTATCCCATACTACCTAGGAATGCCTTGGTATCCCACAGGAGGAAGTAGAGAGGATGTCTGGGTTGCCTTGCCCACTACTATTGCAACCTGACTCCAGAAGGAAAGACAGAGAATGATAGATTATTGGTGTAAAATATTATTCATCTGGAGCTATAGTTATAATATAAAAGTATAAGTATAAGTATAAAAATATGGTGTAAATATCTGCATTGGCCTTAAAAAAAAACACACTGGTCAACTAAAGTTTGGCCCACTTCATGCATGCTCCATCAGTTAGTTGCTGAAGGCGGTACAGTTCAGAGATCAAGGCTTCCCTGAATTACTCACTCCAGAGAACCCACTACTCACAGGGAGGAGTTCGGAAAGGTTGACCGGCCTTTTTGCAGCACATAATTTAAAACTGAGGACAACAACTTTGGGAAGAAACCTGCAATGCCAGGAAAACAGCGAGGTCAAGTAGCTATTTGATGTGTTTGTTGAGTGTGTCAATAAAACACAATTAGACACACTCAAGAGTGTTAGACCTTAGAAATAAATAGATTGTATAGATTTGTTTCAGTTAATAATAGATTAAAGCATATTTCTTCTCCAGCAACTGTGTGAATTTCTTACAAGCCAAATCAGTTTTACTAAACTATTCTTCATTTTGCTGGGGAAACCCCTTAAACAAAACATGGGCCCTTCAGAAATTAGTTCCAAAATGTACAGTTGTGTGTCACAGTTCTGGTTTTAACGAGCAATGAAACATGCGGCTGCGTCATTTCCCATTCAGCTCCCTGTACGAAGTGAATGGACACACTGTCCATGATAATCACATCCCCTCCCACTCGAACACAAATTCACACTGACTGTCCCAATCTTAAACACATGGTGAAGATGACGCAAGCTCAGAGTCAGGGCTCAGACAGCACATTGGCAATGGAAACATTTGAAGTCAGTGTATAATAAGGATGGAAGTGGGGCTGTCAGCATTAGCACTTAAAATGCAATGTGATCAAGGTCCATACATCACGCGTTATTGTTTTTTAAATCGCATTAATCACCAGCCAACACTCCCTTCTTTAAAAGGCTGTACCAGGATAAAGCTAATATGATGTAACTTGCATCATTTGAAACTGGAAGACCTCTCAGGTAGGGTCCAAATAACACTCCAAAGTTGGGCTTTTGCAATGGAAAAACAGCATGGTAATTTCACAGGGGTCCCTTGACCTCTGACTCAAGATATCTGAATGGAAATGGGTTCTCTGGGTACCCATGAGTCTCCCCTTCACAGACATTCCCACTTAATGCTAGCCGACAGATTATCAGCCCGGCCGAATACCAGGGCCAATATTTGACATTTTGCAGTTTATCTGTATCTGCGTTTAATTTTAACGATGGCCAATAAAATCAATTAACTAAAAAGTGAAAAGACAGTCTCAGCATGGGAGTAACTTTTACTTTGTAAAACCTCTGGGAGCTACTTATATTTAATAATTTTTTAATTAAATTTTCACTTGACTTAATAAAAACAAAAAGTTGCTGGGAACTTGCTGTATATGATATCTAAATTCTCAGTTTGGATATACTGAGAGTTTGTTATATTCCAGATTCTAAATATCTACAGAAAAGAAAAAAAGTAGTGTTAATGCATATCAGATCCAAATTTCGGTTAACGGTCTCATTAACTACTGATAATTAGTATTGGCCCTGAAAAATCAATATTGGCCGTCCCTTTGTCATTTGATTCTGAATCAAGACAACCGGGTAAGAATTACTTTACCTTGTCAATATGGACTTCATAACTTAGCACATGCACATTCTTCTGTATGTGATTTATGAAAAATGTGTATAAATACTCAATATACTTCCCCTTCTTCCAGCAATTAATCACAAAAGACTATTGAAATTCTGTGAATGATCACAATTTTACAAATGAATTGTTTGACAGTCCTAGATGGAGGACAATAGTAAAACTAATTAGTGGGCCTGTACTAATTCCACAGCAAAACTACCTTGGATCCCAGTTTGGAAACCAAAAGGAAACCAGTTGTCCAATGAAAAGGAAGCCTTCTGTATTGTAATCTTTATTGGTGAAACGTGTGGGTGGGTCTTTGACACAGATGTTGCAAGCTCTCATTATTTGTTAATACTACAGCCTTAATATTTGGAAGAGTGGGTATTTACAGAGCAATAAATCACTGTCACTGCTATTTTAAAATACTAGATAACATTATAATTGACGTCTGTTGTTTCTTATGTTCATTTAATGTTAGTCAGACACGATCATGGGTAAGGGTTTAACTGCATCTGCATCTTACCGTCTAAATTTTCCCTGTCGCTGATGTGCTGGAGGTTGCAGCCCGTGTCCTCCCGGCTCAGCTCCGGCTCCGGCCGGTAGGGCTCGAGCCTGGAGTGGTTGTTCCTCCGGTGTTTCGGGCTCGAGGACACGCAGCAGGAGGTTGTATTCCCCATGGTAGCCTACAAGCAGGTTATGGTTGTAGCCCAAACCCCCAAACTGTAGCCAGCCTTCTCCTGGCCGTGCTGTTGGCGTTACTACAAGGGAGGAAAAAACGGGGCGGTAACGCGGATAGCCAGACCTGGTGCAAACTACAAACCCCGAGTATCCGTAAGCGTTACACGCCCTTCCCCCGAGTCTCCAGTATGCTTAGCCGCACAAGCGCAGTCATTTAAAAGGCTGATAACACGCCAAAGGTAGGCTAATGAATCAGAAGAGTACCCCAATGTCTCCTTACTAACGTCCAGGCGAAGGCAGACAGTGTATGTTAACAGGCTTCGGTTTCACATTCGACTCCCTCGTCTTGCAATTTCCGTCCGGCTGTCCAGTTATCTTCAAAAACACATTTTTAACACTATTACTTTATAACGACACTAATAAATAGGAGGACATGATTCTTCAGCTAGTCGGGGGAAGATATTTTTTGCTCTCAGCGCTACATGGTTGCCGATGTACTGTAGAGACCGCTGCTGCTACATCCGCTGCCGCGTGGCTTTCAGGTGCTCCTTGGAAAGTCGGATTTTCGAAACTGAAGTTAAGAAATTGCTTGGTACTTTTAAACGCATTCCATATAGTAAATTTTAAGCCACGAAAACACCGCAAAATGTGGAGGATGACCACAAATTTTGTTGGACTGCTGCGTTTTGAGGCATTGTATGTCAGTTAAACTATGTTATTTAACTTTGAAAAAGACAATTCGGAGAGAAAACTCTACAATAGCATTCATTTTTTGTGTTCTTGTTGTTGTTTTTTACATTTACTCATTATGTGTTTCTACTGTTCGGTTTTCTTTTGTATTCCTTTATAGAATCGTGGGTGAATGGTCGTAGATGTGCATAAGTAGAAATTACTATATTTCCCGTAGCACGTCAACACATCTTAAAAACCAACAGTGCTGTGGCTGTGATGGAAAAGGTTCCGGTTCAAGTGGGTGGTTACAACTGGGTAATAAATGGACAATTATGGCGGTCTAATGGGGATACAATAAAGTATGAACAAATATAAATGTAGAATATAAATTGTACAACACAAAAAGACACTCTCATGGGTACATTTGAGTGCTTTATGTCTGGCAGTGATTTATTTAATTCCACCAATATTTAGCCTATAAACTCTCAGTAAAATAATTGTAAACTCAAATTAAAGAAAATAACAAAATAACAATATAAATAACAGTAAACCATTGCTGTATATCCCCAGGTTATGTCATGTTATGAACCCAAACACAGACATCTGTCATTTCCCTAGTACCCATATTTGTGAGCACCAGTTAATTATTTGATCTTGACTCATGACTGACAAATCCATGAGGGCTTTGCCTTGCCTGTGACAGATTAAAATGGTTGCTCATACTAAACCTCCTTGCAGGATTAAGTGGAAGATTAGCAGAGGTTAACTTAAACAAAGTGAGGTCCCAAGGAATATCCTAATCCTTTCAGCTGTTTTTCATGACAAGCAAGACAATGTACACACTGATGCTTGAGAAACCATCCCTGATGATGCTGGAGACTGATGAGTGGATGAGAATTGATAAGCTTTTGGCATGATTGTATGGAATGACATGATCAAGCATGGTGCTGCAGTGCAGCCTGCTGGTACTACAACAGAATTGCAATTAATAAGGGAATACACCCGCGTTACAGCGTGATCCATGTGTTTTGTGACATGAAAGATGTTATTGTACCTATCACATGAGAGCTGTCTTCTTATCCTGGACTATCATCTATAAACTTTTCAGAAGATACAAAGGCAACTGTTTAAAATTCTGCAAACCAAGAGTGTTTTGTTGCTGAGTGAGTGTCTAACATTTGGAAGCATTTTACATATTACTGGCAATCTGTGTAATTATTAGTGACTTCACCATAGACAATGACGTGTTTTAGTTGCTTTTCTCTATAATACAAAGCATGCCATCTGCTGTTATTGATGGAATAATGTTTTGTGCTGGGTGTAGTCTATGGCTAAATACGGACAGTATTTCCTTTTCCCTACCAGTGCATTCCATAGTGTGGTTTTGTCTCAATCGGGGTGAAAGTTGACTGTGTTTTGTTATAGACTGGACAGGAATAAGGTTTCACAATAGCCCCAGGTGCAGTGAAAGTCTTAGTGGTATTGAATTCTTTCCTGAGTTGTTTTGCGTCCATGATGTCTCCCAAACAAACTGTACGAGGAGTGAAAGAACAGGAATCACAACAAGCAAACATCAAAAAGCAGTGCAGATGCACTGCAACAAACTCTGGAGTATCTGAGAAGTAAACTGTATCCACTGAGTCAGAGAATGCCATCACTGACAACTGGGCCAATCTTTCCTTCTTCTTAGCACATCCACATTTTTCTGGATATGATTTATGGAAAATGTGTTTAAATACTCATCCTACTTCCCCTTCTTCCAGCCTGCTCGGTGCAATAACAGTGTGGCTCTTCCCTAGCATGTCTGTCATCTACAAAAGGCAGCATAAGATGTGAGGGCAGACATTGCTTTGCTTTGTCAGTGACAGTCATAGCAGTGTAGTCATAACTGAAAGGACAGCACTGCATGTTCACAGCAGATCCCAAGGTTGAGACTGACATAGTGCTTCAAAGCTTTTTTTGGGGGGGGGGGGCAAAAAAACAAGAGAAACTGAGCAAGAACTTTATTGAAGAAAGAAATGTCTAAAAGACCTTTAAATACAGTGTGATCATAACAAGACAACAGCTACGATGTTACAGAGCAGATATAAAGCACCAACAGAACAGACTGTTAAAAACCTGGAATTCTGCATCAAATTTCTAATTAACTGCTTTTAATATTACATAAATAACATCTAAATTCAGCCGTGTATACTGAGATAAAGCAAACAGTGAAGTCAAAACCAGAAGTTAAAGGTACAGTGTGTAGGATTTCATGGCATCTAGTGGTAAGGTTGCAGCATTATAACTAAGTGGTCACGTCTCCCTTGAGCCAAGCGTGAACAAAAACTATGATGGTTGACAGGAAAACTTGAATGGCTTTGTCTAGAGCCAGTGTTTGATTTGTCCGTTCTGGGCTACTGTTGAAACATAGTGGACTCTTTGGTATCGGATCAGCTCCATAGGTAGATATAAATGGCTCATTCTAAGGTAACAAAAACACAACAATTTTTATTTTCATGTGATTATAAACTAATGAAGATATAGTTATGAATATTACATACCGTTCCTGCCAATATATGCCCCTAAATCCTACACACTAGACCTTTAATTAAATTCTACAAATGCATGTATTTGTTCACTAAATGTACACTGATAAATACACAAATACTTTTTTTCTGGGTACAAACTATCCACTGGTATTCAAAACTTTGAAAAATACAGGGTAAACCTGCCCAAATAATTATTAATGCCTCAGTTCAAAAGCAAATAAGTCCTCATACAGATGCACAACAGATCCTTGTAGGTGAACACATCAATTACTAAAAATAAGTTGGTGATAAGATGCTGTGGGTGTGAATTTTTGATTCGGAGTAAAATAAAACACAAAGTGAAGCCCTGATGGCCTGATTCCTTTTCAACATTTGGCTTCTGGCAGCATTTCCTGAATCATATCAAAACAAACCATCACAAAGAATACTAGTTGATAGTACTTTAATAGAGCCAATTTATAACACTCGTCATAAAGAAATGTAAAATGCAGTGCAGTTAAGAAGGTAACTGCAAAGGCCTTGGTACCAGTTATGGACTGCACATTTTGACGATCAGCTCCATCCACAGATGCACCTCTGCATTCAGCCAAGCATTCTCCTCCTCCAGTTCGGAAACGCGGGCCTCCAGTCATTCTACATATTTCTTCTTTTTTATTATGTTTCGTCTGACTGAATCCCTGATCAAAGGGACATAAGTTCCACTGATAATAACCTCCGACTTGAAACGAAGTTTTTGCTGGTGATGGCGCATTGGTAATTCACAGCCAGAAACACTGACATCATTGTGTAAACACATTTTACAGCAGGGACAAGGACTGTTTTGTGTGTGTTTATGCGTCTGTATAAGCAAGACCAGAGTCCTCAAGACACCCCACAGAAGCAGACCAACACAGTGCGCACAATCAAAGGAATCACTCGACTTTGTGTCGATAGATGTCTTTTAAGGCTCTAAGCTCCTCAATCAGAGTCTTGTTTTGATTTTCGAGCACAGCCACGCGATTTTCGAGGCATTTGACATATTCCTTCTTCTTTCGTCGACACTCCCGGGCGGCTTCCCTGGAAGCAACAACAACAGTAACCGTGAAAAAAAGAAGCCTTGACATCTTTGGCTTTTCTCCCAGATACAACAGAGAGCTCATTCTAGGCATGAATCCGTTTGCGCCAAGGGGAAAAAGGAAGCTCACATTGCAAAAGTTACAAAAGGTTTTTTCTTGTGGGCAAAGAATGTTTGGATGGTGATAATTATGACCACGTTTTCTGATACCTTCGGGACAGGACTAGAGTCAACCAAAGCAGGGGAGTGTCATAAACAAAAATGCGCAAAAAAAAGCAAGATTTACTGATGACCGATCATAGTAAAATCATCTTGTGGGAGGACAGGGGACATGCAAACAAGACAGATGAGTCAGTGCTAGTGGTGACACAAGGCTGTTTACAGCACAGTAAGCTCAAAGTTCTACTGGCAACAAGCAAAAAAGTACATTAAAAGCAGGAACTCATCACTTTTGCTCACCAGAACTCCAGACTTTTCCACATACAACTGACCCACTTACAAACACAAGCCTCAACAGTTGGTCAGACATCTCACTCTACACTCCAAACATGCAATACAGAGCAGATAATGGAGAGTCAGCCAACCTAGGAATTAGCAGCTAAATGGCCTGGATGGAGGAGAATCATGTGGTGAAATGATGATAGGCTTGTGGATGTTATTAGTATATGCAGTAATTGTCATACATTGTCATATGGTATTTATGCACAGTAGACACAGCACAAAGCGCATTAGATTGGATTCAGGGAATGTGTCCAACAGAGCCAGATTGATGTGTTTAAAGGCAATAACAGTATTAGCATTTGAGAGTTCCAATAACTGGCCAACATTTATGATTTAAAGGTCCAATATAATGCTAATTTTCAGGTTCATACTTGTATTTAGGGTTTCTACTAGAACATGTTTAAATGCTTCAATAAAAGTAAAAACAACTTTATTTTCTCACACTGTCTGCCTGAATATACCTGTATTCACCCCATCTAAAACATTTCCAGGTCTTCCACATCTGCACCATCACTGCGGCTGGCAATGACTGTAATGCCACTGCAAAGGGCAGTTTCTGCCGTTATATAGTATAGATGTGACATCACAACTTTATGAAAGTCCTGATGGCTCATTTAAAAAGTCACAATGTCTGAGTATGAACTGTGTGTATTTTGCTGTTGGTTGAGCATTTTAATACTTTCATAGTATTTCTATAGCACCTTTAGCTGCTTTATAATAAATACAATATACAATCTTTAATGCAATCTTTATGCTAACCTAAGCTAACTAGTTGCTGACTGTAGCATAATATTGAGAATACAAACATGAGAGTGTTTGATTTTCTTAACGAACTCTAAGGAAGAAGCTAAATAAGTGGATTTCCAAAAAATGTTGAACTTGTGCTTTAAAAACCTACTCTAACATTCAATGCTGTAGTTTCAAGTTAATTAAGAGTTAGTATAAACAATGATATTAATCATCTAATAAACCTAATAGTGGCTGATGCTATTGGCTAATTATATTGGCTGATAATACTGACTGATAATACCAGTATGGAGCATTTATTGTCTGGGGTCCAATGTGCAAGCTGATGAGTGTGAATGTTTTTCTCTACCTGTTCTTCATCAAGCGGAGCTCCCTCTTGGCGATGGACTCTGAGTGTTTCTGGGAGCTACGACCACTGGCCTCTGCCTCCCCCTGTGGGAGGCTCGAGCTGGAGTTGTGCAGCTGGCAGGCAGTCAAATCACCTGAGGTGCCTGGGGAGACACAAAAAAAACATATGAGTCAACAGGACTGGGTTGCACCAACCATTTGTAAATCCATTGAAGAGGACGTATGGAAAAATCCTACCGAAGTGCTAATTACTTTAACTACTTACTACAAGCGATTTATTAAACTTGGTTGCAACAATTAAACTGGAAAAAGTTTTTTGCTTCTGCCTAACTTATCTGGTTGTCTTTGCGTCAGTTGTAGCAACAATCATACCTCTTGAAAAGTAAAAATATGAATTAGTAGTATTCATGCATATGTGATTATGCTAGCCTACAAACTCTTTGGTCATTTAAGACAAATTATTATTAACACTTCCATTATGACTAGTATAATTTTAAGTGATGCAGATCTGGTGAAACGTGTCAGTTTGCATGTATTTTTGATCTAGTGACAGATAAAACCATGGGCATATTATGAGAAAATGGCCTCCTGGGCACACACAACCCAAGGGCCCCACCAATTCTCCTACATAGGCGCAAGACACACGGACTCATTGTGGTTAAACATCTCTTTGTGGTCATTATCTTTTTTGGTTTTTGTGTCTCTTTCTGATCATTTTGTGTCTCCTTATGGTTGTTTTGAAACTCTTACAGGTTATTTGTGTATTTTTGTGTTGTTTTGTCTCTCTCTGTGGTCAATTTGAGTCTCTTCCTTAATTTGCAAGTGAAGACCAGGGGCCCCTCTGACACTTTGGGTCCCTGGGCCTTTGCCTTGTAGACTCGTTCAGTAATTCATCCATAGATAAAACTATGACACACAACCCAAACTGTCCTGTAACTCTTAACTTTTTTTGTACTACTTCCATTATAATTTCTTCTTGTATGAAATGTAGCTGAAATAAATTTTTAAAGATTTCAAAGGTTTTCAAAGATTTGTCACATGCATGGAATACAGGTTTTCATACAAGGTGGCCCCAAATAGATACTTAGAATAATATGAGAATAAGTGACTGAATTCCACATTTCATTCTTTCTTCCTCTATCTCATTAAGTGACACTGAAAAAGAAACACACTGAGAGATGGCGCCATTCATATCTAGTTTCTTGTGTTCGTTGTTTGCTCAGTGCCAGCAGAACTCACTCATTGCCCCTCATATCATGTTAATGCGTTGATAATTAATTCTGTGATATGTTGGAATCACAAATGGAAATGCGTATAATCACAGCATGGCTGGTGACTGACGTCAATGTACATCTTATTTGCTCGTTCCAGGAAAAGCAGTGACGTCAGCTACTGCTGCTATGTGCTCTGAGTGGGCAGAGCATTGAAGCATAGAGAGAGAGAGAGAGAGAAAGAGCAGCAGCTGAGAGAGAAACAGCCAGAGAGCATGACTGCGAAGACAAGCAAACCCTGTGAAATGCTTCTTATCGGAGCAGCTTGGTGCTGCTGACAAGAAAATAAGGGTAATATTTCATCAGTTCTCTGCCATTTTTTTTTAAGGTTTGGGGGGGGGGGGGGTACTTATGATGTTATTTAAGGAAATTACTTAAGGTTTTAATAATGATTTAGAAAAGTAAATCACGCAGAAAAACATTAAAAAATCACAATAATCTGAGTTTTTTTCATTTCCAATGCTATTGAATTAACTGTTGACATTAACAATTACTGACAAAATTGTTAGAGATGATTTTAACTTAACTGTAATTTTAAAAAGCCCTGTTTTTTTATATTTGTGAATAAAAGAGATGATAGCAAACATACCTGTTTCTGTCTCATCCCCAGTTACAGCCATACTGAATCTACTCCCAGTGTTTTCCAAGAGAAACTGTCCCCTTCAGAGTCTTCCCTCTGACTGAAATGTTACCACAGTCAACAGTGAGGCTATGTGTGCAATTTTACAATTAGAGGCATTGACATCACCATGACATCACTGGCCTCCTGATGTCAACACCGCGCTATGAGTCAGGGGCTCTGCTGTTTGGCTATGGGGAGGAATTTTCTTCAGCACAACACTGAAGAATGCAGCTTGTTGTAGGTGGATAGTCAGGAGAGGCATGAATTATTTGGACTAAAAACGCTTTTGTTTGTTTTTATGTTTAGAAATTGATTGTGTAAGCCAGAAATAACATTTGATAATAATGTGTGTATTTTCCTTGGTAGATTAATGATGAAATATTTTAATAAAGATCATTGCAACAATGGCATGCCTTAATCCACATAAGATCTACACTCATAAAGCCATGTTATTAGATGCATCAATATGTATCAATTATCAAAACAGAACATTATTTCTCTATTGATTTATCTCATTCCCAAAGCTAAAGGAAGTGGCTCCCTCTGCAGGCATTACAGAGGTAAATAGAGGACGCAGGTTCTGTTAAGGACATGATGACAGTCTCTGTTTTGTTTGGAAATTTCAACCATTTGAGCAGAAAGTGAAACAGTGGTAGAGAAAGTATACAGATCTTAAGTCAAAAAGTTGTCGGCCTTGTCTTGAGCCCACACCTCAGGTACTTATGCACACTGCTTGAGTATATGTACTGTACTTACTAACATCCCATGACTGCGCTGAGTTGAAATGAAATTATACTGAATAAGGAGGTATATTTGTCTGTGTTTAGTCCAAAGGTCAGCAGGTTTTGACCAACTGAATTGTATTTACAAACATTTTACGTTTTACATAACATTTTACTTCGTTTTTTAACATAATTTACTTTACCTTCTAATTTACACATCATCTTTCTTCTAATCCTTCTTTTTGAGATGCTGACTCTTTTTATTTATGTTGCTGATCTGTGAAAAAGTAATTAACAAACTCCTAGCGGTAACAGAACAAGCCTAGTTCATAAAATATCACCCTACCTTCTGTTTCATATACGACTAATACTTTAATTGCCAATGAAATATATACTATCTGATATTATGACCAAGGGTTTCCCTGTAAATTTGTTTAAGGATGTCAACTGCAAAGCAAACAAAATGTAATTCATAAATCAGTTCTGACATATTAACAAAAGCCTTGCCCATCAAATTATGTTCCCTCTTGTGTATGATTTATTGCCCTGTTTCTTTTCCCTGACAAATCATTTTCTACCATCACAGTATTATAATTTCCTCTGATGGTGACGCAGGAAACCCTGGGAAACTGTCACTGTTTTCTACACATGAATTTCCCTGCTGGGGATCAAAAATTTTTAGTTTATATTACTGTTTGCAACTCATCCTAATTATTTAGTAGCGGTGGTCTGGAAATCAGGTGTTACCTGGCAGTGCTGGTGTATCATCATCAACATCATGTGGGCCATTCAACATCTGGTTGTTGTGCTCAGGGATTTGTGGTGGAGGATATGGTGTTTGTGTGCTGGTCATGTGTGACGGCCACATGGAGGACAAGTTCTGCATTCTCTCAGGTGGGCTCATGATGGGAACTCCTTGAGAAAACCCACCTAGGTAGGAAAAATGTAAGGCCAACAAGTAAATAATAACAGATCTGGCTTTCTTGTAATCATGTTATCAATAACTTTTCTTCCCTCTTATGCACATAACACTAGAATTGTATTAAAGTGATTTATTATGACATGACATCATCATCAATTGTAAAATACAGCTCTGAGACCATTGCCTTGATTATGGGCAATGACAGGAGTATCCTCTTCCACAAAAGGTTTGTCTTTTGGACAGTTAGACAGAAAAGTAAAAGGAAAACCCCATGCAGAGGCAAGTATTCACACCCTGGATGCAGCCCCATGCTGCAATTGCATTTAATGTGACACTTGAATACAAAACAAATCTGGTTATAAAGTATTACCTGGCAGTGCAGACGTAAAGAGCTGCCTGTATTTCAGCAAATTTTCATAGTACTGAAGGGTGCTTGATTGAGGTTGCGGTATTGGTGCCCTGGTTGTAACCATAAAGGGTGGGTTCTGTGTTGTTTCAGGCCTGAAAATGATGGGATCTCCAAAAAAAGAAAAAGCTGGTAAGGTAAAACTGCAGAGTTAATTGTCATAGATCAGGTAAGCTAACTAGACACCCCAGGTTAAGGTTTATACAGCACGAAACTTCCCCAGTTGATTACTTATAGTAAAAGTCTTATTTTTTGTTTTGCAAGTTTAGAGAATTTTTATATTTAATTTTGCAAATTTGGCTTTATCTGATTAAATATGCACTGACTTGTGTGACAAAAAGTTAAAAATTCTTGTGTTATTTTGTTGATACATTAGAGTAATAGGTTTATAGGTTTTTACAGAGGACATTTAAGATATCTCTTTTTATCACACTATCGTGAATTAGAAAATACTATCAACAGCCATTTAAAAAAATCAACATGTTTTTAGGAATAAACTGTTCTATGAATCAGGCCATGAATGACATAACAATAATAATAAATCCTTCTATAAAAACAAATGAATATCATGAGTTTTCTGATATTGTATGTGCAAATGAGACATTATCTAATTAAATATATCCTTTTTGCATTAATTTCCAGAACAGAAAACTGAACTAAAATAAACACCAAAAAATTTATTTTTGACTTTTTCTTTCCAATACCAAAATAGCCCAAAATCTCAGAACTGACCAGTGCCTGAAAACTATATTTTCACCTGTGGTGTTTTGCCTTATGGTTATTAATTAAGCTTCTGCTCCTTTCATACAGTATGCTATCATTTTTTAAAGGAGAGTTGAATGTATACAATACAACATTCTCAAATACACGCACTGAAATAGTTCAATATTCAACAAATGGATGGGGTAATCAACATAATAATTTTGAGACACTGTTGCAACTAGTGTAATGAGTAGTGGAAACAACACCATAAATTGTGTTTGTAAGTGTTTTTTGACATGACATGCTTACATGATTGCTGTCTGGTCTGCTGGTAAAACTGTGTTTGAACGTAGGGCACAGGTGCACTTGGCTGATGTATCACTTCTCTGTTAACTTGGTTCATTTTGGCAGGCGCTGTCTAAGGCTGCTGATCATTGATTTCTCCTTGGGGATAAAAGAGAGTTTAAGTTTTCATGTGTACCTAAACAGTGGAGATGTAAGGCAACAGTAAAATAAATCAATGAAACAAGAAATGCTCCTCCTGGGCTGCTACTATCTGCTTTGCAACCTCTTCATCATCCAAACTAAATTAGCTGCTTGGTGAATCTTTTTGCTCTTTTTTTAGTCAAATACTGGCTTGACTGTAAATGAATAACTTAGGCATGATGAGTCAACCAGTTCCTGGAGTGTGTGAATGAACCACTTCTCTATTCCTCCTCAGTACTCTGCCTTGAATTATTGAGTAAAGAGTGGGAGAGGTTAGTTTGCAACCAGCCATTAGTGCTGCCTGACATGGATGCAATTTCTCAGAAAGACAAAATCGCACCATATTCAACTATACACTGCACAATCTAGGTGTTTAACCATTATTTTTTGTGGGAAATGTTAATATTCAAGTGTCATTTCCTGTTTGAGAAAAGTGGACTACAAACACTGGCCTTTGATGGCTCCCTCTGCTGGATAAATCGAGGAGCTAATAAAGTATTTATCTCTTATTTATCTGTGGGTTGATTGTTTGACCATATTTATTGCTATCAAAACTTTGTAAACTGATCTAAAAAATTAACTTAAAAAAATAATACATTACACAATGGGTTATTTCAGTAAGGCTATTAAAACTGACATTTTAGCTAGGGTTCTGTTAGCCGTAGTAGCTAACTCGCCAAGCCTTAAATGACGTGTTAATAAAGTTAATTTATTTCTACAGACATATTCACATTTGAGTATGTTTTACCTGTGTGCAACCCGATGAGCTTGAACGATGACCACAAAAACGTAGCTTTGGTTAATAGACTGATGAATTGCCTTTTTTTTTTTTTTTTTTTGCATTATTCAAAATCTGAGCTAACCCCAAGTAATCACCATGGAAACGTAAGGAATTTATCCACGATTCTCATTGGTGGATTTTTCTTGTATTCTTACAGCTAAAAGCTATTTAACAAAAATGCTATAATTATAAATAATAACTTAATATTCAGCCATTTTAAATTGTTTTAACACTCCTATCGTTTTAAAATGGTATACGCACGACTTTATTTTTTGATGATAGTCTCTCCCACAACTGTCATGGTTGTCATTTAAGGTGGGAGTTAATGTAAATTAAAAAAAAGCTGCACATACAAAACTTGACAACCGCTAACTATAGTTATATATATATGACGTGTATTTTTTACGACAAGGCAAAATATGTACCTTCTCTAATCAGAACAGGAAAAAAAGCATTATAACCTGCGGAATATCTGTGGATTTTTTTCCAATTCCTAAGGGCTTTCCGTAGTTTTAGGCGATACCATGTACATATCGGTGATCTTTTGGCTTGGATCCGTGTCCTTTTGTTGTTTTTTAGTATTAAGTATAGATAGAATACAATCTTTAAAATCGAAAATTCTCTTCAGACTTTACCATGGAAAAAAGCAAATAAAGCGTAACGACTAATTTACACTTGCTCATAACACACCCCCACATAGTGCTATGGTATCATCCCAGAGGTAGGGAAGACCTGTAAGTGAGACAAATCAAGCCTGTGACAGCGGAGAAACTTGAGTTTTATAACAAATAAATACTGAACAGAGGTACGTACTATTTAAAAGTCCATGCTCGGCCTCAGTAACCTCTTTTGCTTAACAACAGTACCATGTTTTGCCGAGCTGTCAGTTCAAATGTGTGGAAATTGCAAAGAAGATGACCATTTGCTAGCGATAGCCGAGCTATCGTTAGCTTGCCGCTAGCCGACTAACAGCTAGGTTTTAGCCAGTGCCTCAACAAACTATTGGGACTGGAGCAGGAAGAGATAGCATGCTAGCTAGAAGCTAGCTAGCCTTTTAGCTAGCCATCCTATTTTGGGATTGGCATTCCGCTAGCTAGTAACCTTACTTTGGCTGCCTTTATCATGACTTAAAGAAGGCTGTTTATTAAGTAACATTAACACTGTCCTTTGAAAGACGGATATCGGCATATGTGAAATGGATAGCAAGGAAAACTGTGCATGATGATGTTGCAATGTTTTCACTGACGTGAATTCAACTGGTATGAATGACGAGAAACAACACAGGGCCTAGCTTCTCCTACTTGTAGGTAATCTGTGATTGTTCTGGCTCATATATGGAAGTTTATATATTATTATATGCAGCAGTCTCGCCTGGTAAGATGCACTGCTACAATAATATTGATATCTGATGATTACCCAAGTATGTTCACTGCTGATGAACGTTACCATTACCTCCATGAACTTGAGCACAGTGATTATCTCATCTGTTGCTACCACTGTAATGTGAGCAGCTTTTTTGAAGCAGGCTCTTTAATAAACTCATTTCTGTTGATGTGCATGTTCACTTTGCTCTATACTCAGATATGTAATATAGTTACTCATCATTAAAGCTACTTTCAATTCCTTATGTTGAGAAATTAAAAAGTTATTTTAAAAATAATGACAACAAGTTTTAGATTTGAAATTGTAATTACTATATCAGTAATTAAATCCTACATTATATATTAGTGTCATGGACTTCATAAAAATGACTTCAAAATGTTTTGATCATTATGTTTATTCTGTCACCTTGCTATGGATACCTCTGTATTTTATTTGCATTGATCCTGCTACTTAAGACTGGTGCACTACAGATTTTACCTATTCATTTAGGGAACATTTGCTTTTAACAGTAAACATGGCAGGGTGGTAAGTTAATGGTTACGTGATAACATGATTAATAAGAAACCGAATCTATGAGTTAAGCAACTAATGTGATCTTTTTAAATTCCTGTACTCACTTCTGTTCCTGTTTTTCTTTTTTTCTGTCAGGCTGAAAGAGAAACTGTACAATGTCCTTAAAGCCGCGGGTGGTGGATTTCGACGAGACATGGAACAAGCTACTGACGACAATCAAGGCTGTTGTGATGCTCGACTATGTGGAGAGAGCCACGTGGAATGATCGGTTCTCGTATCCTATGCCATATTCCACTATCCTGAAATTTAAACTACAGCCCCAAGATTCTAGGGTTTATGAACAGGAAGTCACACAGCTGCTCTATATAGTAAAGCAAATGTCAGCTTGCATGGAGCTTTATGTATTTGACTTAAAACATACAACTAATGTCAGTGTAAAATGAGCTCAGATAGAATGTAAGCATTAAACTTTTAATTTATTTGTAGATCATTACTAACTGTATCTGTTATTATACACATACTACTTCTTTATTAAGTGTACACTTACCTCAGTGCATGTAATCATGTTTTTTCTCATTATTTATCCTAAATTCCAACACCAGTGACATTTATGCCTTGTGCGTTGCATACCCAGAGCCTTTGGGTGAGAGATTATACACAGAGACCAAGGTGTTTCTTGAAAATCATGTTCGGCAGTTATACAAGGTAAGCACTCACAAAGCTCTGTGACGGCTGGCAAAGAAAATCCTTCAGAGCCCGTTTTCTTTTATTCCTGCATTATGCTTCTTCCTATAACACATGTTATGCTTGTGTGCATTTTAGAAAGTCCTGGAGTCAGAGGAGAAGGTTTTAGTGATGTACCACAGATACTGGGACGAGTACAGCAAAGGAGCTGACTACATGGACTGCTTGTACAGGTAACATTGCTGCCTTTTTCACGTTCGTTGTTTCTATTTGACTGATATAGTATTTGATATCAGTGAGTCACTATACTGAGTCACCGTTTAGTTGTGGGGTTTTTTCTCCTCCACCTTTATTTTTACAAACAAAAGACCACAATTTAAAAAGAAAAAGAAAGCAGAACTTGGGTGCAAATGTCACTTATTTTTTTTTTACTCTGATTATATGATCAGCACTTTGTTTTGTTGTCTCTTTGAAATTTTTTTACAAGTATAAATGAAGGACGTGTCTGTAATCAGCCTGCTATTGTCAGTGTGGTGTGTTCAAATACACCTTTTAACAAAAGTTGTGAGCTAAAGCACGCGTCTGTCTTTGTCAGCCCTGGCTCTTTAAAATTGTCTCTATGTGTCAAGGCCCTGAGATGTGTACTAATTCTATCACGATCTAGAAGAACGTTTTTGTACCCTTAAGATAATACTTTGAAAAGCTGATCTGCTCTAAATCAATACTCCCTTGGAGAGCTTTCAGGTCTATTTTTATGTTGACTTCCCACCAGACTGTCTGTGCATACATATGCCTTTGTAATTTATTATGTCAGAGTGAGAGAGGGAGGGCAGTGTAACAGTGTTAGTGGTGACATCTTAGTGTTCAGTTCTTAAAATAGAAGAGAGTGGCTTATTATCCTCACCTGATGTTAGTGAATATATGTCTACGTTTGCATCCTGTCAAATACAAATTATCATGTCGTTCAGCATGGACTGAAGTGCCAACTAAATAAAAACAAACTATTAACACATTCAATCACAATTCTGCTGTCCAGGTTTCATGGTTAGTGGTACTCAACACTAGCCGTTGTGTTGGCAGACCTTTAACACTTGGTGCTGGTGTTTCGTGCTTTTCAAGGCTCGACCGTATGAGAGAAATCAGGCTGAAGGTTTTTGCTATACCGCTGATAGAAGCAGATGGCACATCTGTGAAAACTACACATCATTTAAGGTGGACTCAATCAGCCAACATAGATCAGTGTGATGAAAGCCATCAAAATGTGTGTGTCAGTCTGTCTGGTAGCTGTCCTGCTGCTCGCACGAGAAATGTTGAAACTCAGCAGAGATGCGTTGAGACACAATTCTAGTGTATGCGTTTCAACATCAAAGTGTCTGTCATATGAATTAGTGACCACAGTATGAAATGAATCTTCCTCATGTCGACACTTTGTTGCTTTGTATCAAAGTTTTCCAGTGAGACAGAAGCTCAGCCTTCTGTCATAGCTGCATTTACTATGTTCTGTGAGCTGCCTTGATTGTTAACCGTGTTTGCCAGCCAACAAGATTACTCTGTCTGCTGTTCGGTGCTGGGCAGGTATTGCACTGAGGGATTATCAGATCTTTTTTGCCTGAAACTGCTGCCTGCAGAGGGTTAATGAGAGCGCTGTGAGACACAACCATACAGTGAATGTGTGGGCTGTGAAACCAAAACAATGTGCTACAGTGCTCTGTAGAGCTGCAGACTTGAATGATATAATGCTCAGTGATTTTTGGGCTTCGATCAGCTCTTTTCACATAAGAAAAAGTCATTTGATTCAGGGTTATTATACTGAAAATATTGATTAATGCATAATTGAAAAGAGATTTTTCTCGTAATAATATCTGAAAAAACTTAATCTGTCTGTTCAAACAGATATAAATAACCTATGTTTGAGCATTTAAGGCAACAGTTGACAACTTTTAGAAAAGCTAAACAGTATACTAAAATATGTGTCTGAAAATCTCTGAGGAGAGAAATAAGCAACGCAGTAACAGAATCTTGATTCTTATTTGATCGCCGATGCCTAATTTTGCAATTTGACTGCAGTTCATGAGCTTTGATTAAAAATGATTGACAGCTGCGTGAAAAACTCCTTGAGAGGCAATAGAAGGAGGCAGATGGTCATGATTTTTTTTGACAGGCTGTTTGTCTCCTGTAATACTTTGTGAATGTATTGACAGTTTTAGCAAATATGACAAAAACTTATTTTCATAAAGGTTACTAACTGTAGCTTAAATGGCACTAATGTTGGGTCTAAACTGTGGATGATGAGAAAACACATTTTGTATTGTATGAAATAAGCAAAATCTTTGTTTTTTTCCTTCAAATAACATTTAATTGATTTTGAATTTTACCTATTAATCGATTATGGTACATGCTTACAATTTGCAGCCATAGTCTAAACACATGAATGTAACCTATGAGTTCCAAAGTTTGCTTTTGACTATTTTGATAACCACTCTGTGTCACTATTAAGAATTTGCCAACCATAAACTTTCCAACAGTCACATTCTGTAGAGAACAGAGATCCCTAAAGATTTAGCCATTAATCACCCCTAAAATAAACAGGAAACTTCATATACCAAGTGTCACGTTTGTGCTTTATATGTTAAGTATTTTCAATATAATGTTCATAAAAATGCCTGTGTGGCTGCCTCCAGCTCATTAGTTGTCCAGTAATCCTGGATGTTGTTTGCTTTCATTGGCCAACCTGCCATTCAATAGCCACAGAGTGAGTGAGTGACCAATAGGGCAACCAAAGAATGACCGTCTCACATAGCCTCTGTGAGTGAATGAACTCATCTTGCAACTGGTGGCCCTCGGCAACAGCCCTGTTTTATTATAAGTGTTTAGTAACACATACACTTGATATTCTTGATATTTTAACATTTGACCTCCTACCCCACTTTGATCAGGTATCTCAACACTCAGTTCATCAAGAAGAACAAACTAACAGAAGCAGACCTACAGTACGGCTACGGGGGAGTGGACATGAACGAGCCGCTCATGGAGATCGGAGAGGTATGACTGATTTTTATTGCTCTGGCATTAAACATTTCCTGCACATTGACACATCTGCGCCCTCTGGGGTTGTTAAACATAAAGAGAGCTCATGCACAGATTGATGGAGCGATTATTGGGAATCGGTGGGAATCAAGTACCCGGAAAAAGTTTCATCTTATACCGCCCAGATAAAATTACCCAAGCTAAGATTTGTCTGTATTATTGTTGTATAATATTTTTTCTCTGTTGTTGCAGTTGGCGTTAGATATGTGGAGAAGGCTAATGATCGAGCCCCTTCAGGCTGTCCTCATCCGGATGTTGCTTAATGAAATCAAAAAGTATGTTCTTCCCACAAGCTTAGCCTCAAGAAACAATTTTTGAAAATCTGAAATTCTTGAATAGCTGTGATATAGATTTCTGTCCTTCTGCAATGTTACCACTGAGAGGAATAGTGTATTTAGTGCTGGTAATCTAATTGTACACTCATTTGTGTTTAACTGTTACAATTACAGTGCCTGAGTTCTAGCCCTTTGACAGTGTTAATGTAGTCTAATTGGGCTGCAGTATTTAACCTACACTTAACACTGTTCACACTATGCTGATGATTTCAGTGCTCAGCTAAAAGAAACAAAAAAAAACAATGCAAACATCATGGCTTACGCTAGCTTCGTCATGTCTTACAGCGATCGTTGTGGCGAGAACCCCAACCAGAAGGTAATCCACGGGGTCATCAACTCCTTTGTTCATGTTGAACAGTACAAGAAGAAGTTTCCACTAAAGGTAAGCCAACACATACTGACCCCGAGCATTACAATTCCTTGCATTTTTTTTTTTTATATATCTGATTGTTAAATTACAGATTTTTTGTTGCAGTACTTGAAATTACAGTTCATCCCAATATCAAAAACACATATTTTTCTCTTATCTGTAGTGCTGTTTATTAATCTAGATACTTGTGGTGTGACTGCCAAAAACATGTTTGAAAAACTCAACAGATATGCCTCTGGAAATCTCGACCCAGCTCCTCAAGATAATCCACAGATCTCGAACAGTTTTATATAGGAACTATTTTCTGTTGACATAACTACACCCACCAGCCGTATCACAACACAGAAAGAAGCATTGCAGAGAAGGGGGACATCTCTACAACCATTATTTCCAACACTCTGCAACCCACACCATGTGTATGTCCGTGTATACTATATTCTGTGCTAATCTTCTGTCTGTGTTGCAGTTTTATCAGGAAATCTTCGAAGGGCCATTTCTGACAAAAACGGGAGAGTATTACAAACAGGAAGCCTCCAATCTGCTGCAAGAATCCAACTGCTCACAGTATATGGAGAAGGTAGGTTAGATTGAGCCATAATGCAAGTGTGTGAGTGTTGTGTGTGTTTAAGCTGCCATGTGAGCCTGTGTGCTGCTGCTTTTGTGGCACAGAGGATATGTATTCTCTATTAACCCACTTGCTTTTGTGTTATTTTATATGTGTGTTTATATTTGTAGTGTTCACAAACTCCCCCACATTCAGTTTAAATCATTTCTGTTTTTAGTGAGAAAGGCATGAGCTCCCCCCATGCTCATGTAAATGGGGTTCTGGTTGCGCTCTTCAGTTTGGAAGCTAAAAGGCAACTTAGGGACAGCTGATAATTTTTTTTGTTTGTTTTTTTTACATTTTAAAAAAAAAAAAATATGTCTACCCTGAGTCTACTGTGATTCGTTGATGCAGCACTTTGCTTGCAGTTGGAGTTGAGTTCAGGACAAATACTGTGAATTTAGCTTGGTATGCTTGTGTGTACACCAGCATCCGTCATATGAGTGTACATTCACCCTGGGGTGTGTGTGTGTGTGTGTGTGTGTGTGTGTGTGTGTGTGTGTGTGTGTGTGTGTGTGTGTGTGTGTGTGTGTGTGTGTGTGTGTGTGTGTGTGTGTGTGTGTGTGTGTGTGTGTGTGTGTGTGTGTGTGTGTGTGAGAGAGAGAGAGAGAGAGAGAGAGAGAGAGAGAGAGAGAGAGAGAGAGAGAGAGAGAGAGAGAGAGAGAGAGAGAGAGAGAGAGAGAGAGAGAGAGAGAGAGAGAGAGAGAGAGAGAGAGAGAGAGAGAGAGAGAACTGTCAGGTCACCTCAGTTTGGTGACATAAGAGTTTTAATCTGAGTATTAGCTCTACTGTTAACTCGCTATGGCTGAGATCACAGACCCCTGGGCAACTTCAGCTGCCATGGTCTCTCTCTCTCTGTCTCTCTCTCTCTCTCTCTCTCTATATCTATATATCTCTCTCTCTCTCTCTCTCTCTGTCTCACTTTCTCTTTCTCTCTTTCTCTTTCCCTTTCTCTTTCTCTTTCTCTTTCTCTTTCTTTCTCATTTATTCATTCTGGGAATAATCAGATTTCTCTGATAGATTAATGCCTGCAGCCTGTAAACAGGATCATCATTAAAGCCTTACCAGGCATAAGGACAGTATGTGATATGACTGTGACAGAGCAGCAGCAGACACTGTAGTACAGTACAGTCCCCTCCTGTTTGGACAGGGTCAGTCACAGTTGCTTATCTGACCCAGTTTTTAGCTGTGGGGAGGCAGCTTTTTCTTTTTTTCTGCCTTGCTTGTCCTTACCTGCTGTGTGCTGCGTGTGTGCTTGAATTATGTCAAAACATAAACATACCAGCTAACCATAGTGACACCACAGAATGAAGTTCTGGCCAATATGTTTTATACAGTTTAAATAGGTTTTACAGGTTTCTTATACTGTACAATGTCTAGTGAAGGCAAAGCTGGGAAGTGAAACAAATTCTTGGTGCCAGCAGCATTAAGACAACTGCATTGCTTTGTCACAGTTTTGTCGTGAGTGGAAAGAATGTGATTTATATTTGATGCATTTCTTTAGCATTTAGCTTTCGGGTGAAGAGCTGCACAATGTTTCATCTTTGTATTGTCATTGCAGTGTCAGCTGGGGTGACAAATATGTCATGAAAGACTGTGATATTGCACTCAGGGGTTTTTGAGGAACTTGAAAAAGAGTATAAGTAGAAAAATGCACTTGAAAATAACTTTCACTCTTTTTATTGATGCCTTTTGTGTTCAGTCCAGTGTTCAATTTGTTCCATAAAAGAATGTTGGAAATAATTAGCTTTCATTTTTTTAATTAAACAAGCACTTTGTTAGCAGTATACTGCTAGCAGCAGGAAAGCAGAGCTGAGTATGCTTTAATGTCTTTTTATAACAATTAATATTGTTATCACGTTCTTCAACAAAGTTATCACTTATCGCATATTTTCCTCATTCTGTGTAGGCCTGTTTGAGATATTTTAGTGGTTGAATGAGACTGGTCAGTTTGGCCAGGCTTTTTGTAATTAACTTTAAGATTTCTTGCTAATAATAATTTCACATTTTGCTAGAATTGAATGTTTTAGGTAAATAAATGAAAATCAATTAACCACATGTTCTATTTCTCTATAAAAAAAAAACATAAAGATGAAGTAAGCACTGAGTTAGATATGAAATAAAAATTTGTAAGTCAATGGGGGTATAGCAATATGTTGTGGTTCAATATGTTGAGATGCAAAAAAATGACGGTAGGCTTTGTGAAATTGGAAAAAAACTTCTTGCATTATCAATAAATTTGACTCCTAAAAGAACTGTGAAATATTACCAAAAGAAGCGATAGTGGCAGTTTTGTTTCCCATTGGACACTGTCAATTTAATCCACATATGCAGAAAAGACATTTGAGCAATGTATTATAAAAATCATATAGTTCTCTTTTTTTAAAAAACTGCAGATGCTTTGTAATTACAGATATGTTGGATATCTGTTGTGTTTGAAAAACTAATCCCATGCTCTCCTCTTTTCCGTCTTTGTCTCTCCCTAGGTTTTGGGTCGGTTGAAAGATGAAGAGATGAGATGTCGGAAGTACCTGCACCCCAGCTCCTATGCCAAAGTCATCCATGAATGCCAGCAGAGGATGGTGGCAGACCATCTGCAGTTCCTGCATGGGGAGTGCCAGAGCATTATTCGGCAGGAAAAGAGAGATGGTCAGTGTCCGTCTTGTGTCCTGATGCACAGATCTGTTTAGCATTGAGTGAATGATTAATATATTTACACTTAAGCACCATACACATTGGGTTGTAGCACTAGGATCAAACTGTGTGTGTTGTTTTTGTCTAGACATGGCCAACATGTACACTCTGTTGCGGGCCGTGTCCAACGGGCTGCCCCACATGATCCAGGAGCTGCAGGTCCATATTCATAACGAGGGCATCCGAGGCACCAGTAACCTCTCTCAGGAAAACGTTAGTGCCACATTGCTGCATGTGCATATATGCCAAAACTTGTATACAGTATAATGGATTTTCAGGCTGTTTTCTGGGAAATAACTCGGGAAAGGCTTCGAACATGCAAAACCACTTTCATTTTTTGAGGTAGTTGTACTGTTGAAGCTTGTTTTGACTCCTTAATTTATTTTTCATATGATAAAACATTACAAGTTAAAATGTGGCCTTCAGTGTTATATGAGATGTTTTTGGATAATATGGAAAATGGAAAATATATTTTGTCACTTTTCTTACATAGAGGCTGCAACACTCTGCCTGTATGGCCCCATTTCTTTGAAATATAGAGAATTACCATTTCAACTTTTGCAAATGCTGTGTATAACTTATCTTTTAATGCAACTTTGTCTCTCTTGTGGCCTCTATAGATGCCAACCCTGTTTGTGGAGTCAGTGCTAGAGGTTCACAGTAAATTTGTTCAGCTCATAAACACAGTTCTAAACGGAGATCAGCACTTCATGAGCGCACTCGATAAGGTAATAAACTCCAGACTGTAACAGCTGCTGCCTCATTAACATACTCAAAACAGTCACTTAATGGCAAAGTGAGGTTTTGGCAAGTTTTATATACATTCTGTGACTGCAAATCTACAGTTTTACATGTATCCAAGTACAAACTACGTACATGTGTTAATGTTTTTGCCACTATTGGACGGACTGTGTTTATTTGATGTGTCTTTCCCAGGCTTTGACGTCTGTGGTGAACTTCAGGGAGCCCAAGTCCATCTGTAAAGCCCCTGAACTGGTGAGTGCACACACACGCACACACACATGTAAATACTCAGTATTACACACAGTGCATTGACCAGGTCATGTCCCTCCTGGTGTCTCTGTGCAGCTGGCGAAATACTGTGACAATCTGCTGAAAAAGTCTGCAAAGGGAATGACAGAGAATGAGGTGGAGGACAAACTGACGAGCTTCATCACAGTGTTCAAGTACATAGACGACAAGGACATCTTTCAAAAGGTGACCAGCATTTCTCTTTTGCTTGGACACAGCAAAAAAATAAAATATGTAGTGATATTCTGGTTTAGAAACCTTGAAGGAGAGAGTGATTTTGAACCCAAAATAGCTCTAGAAGTATTAGTGTGTTCATTTTTAGTTTCTTCAGTAGTCCCAAAATACTAAGTTTTTCAAGTCTTTTTGTTTTCCCACAGTTTTATGCCAGAATGCTAGCAAAGCGGTTAATACACGGTTTATCATTGTCAATGGACTCAGAAGAAGCCATGATCAACAAACTAAAGGTAAATGCAAAGCTGAACATTATTTACAAAGACCTGTCATATGTCTGATACTTTTTTGAATGTATTACCTCTCGGTTTCTTTTTGTTTCCACAGCAAGCTTGTGGCTACGAGTTCACAAGCAAACTCCACAGAATGTACACAGACATGAGCGTGAGCGCTGACCTCAACAACAAGTTCAACAATTTCATCAAGACGCAGGAGACGGTGGTGGACCTCGGCATCAGCTTCCAGATCTACGTATTACAGGTGAGGAGGACTCTGATGTGGCTGACATACCTCAGTCATGACAGCAGCCACAGGATTAAAATCTAAAGCCCTGCTTGCACGGGACTCGTATTACCAAGAGACCTCATGTGATTTACAAATTAACCCCTCCACTTCTGTGTTTCCTGTGTTATGGACATTATCCCCTGAACATCATGTGCACAATCATTTATAACTCCACTCTACACAACACCGAAACGTTGCTTAGCACCACTCATATTTTTTCTTTATGAATGGGGGTAAACAAACAGAACCATTCTGCAACATGTTACATGTCAGTGACCTTATCATGTTTCGACATTTTGCTCCTCTGGTGAATTTGATCTTGCTCCTTCTGTGAATTGGTAGCCATGCTGTGTAGCAAAGTGAGCCCCCTACACTCAAAATGCTGTCAAAACTTTCACCTAATTTTCAACGCAGCTTTCTATAATGCTTGACAGGGAAAGTAGCAGAAAAAAGGTGTGTAAAAAATTGTTGTTGTTGTTGTTTGTTGTTGTTGTTTTTTTTTAAATCTCAGGAAGGGGGCTGAATAATTCTACAAACCTAGGCTCAACTTTGGCAATAGAAAAACAGTTTGGCCATTTCCCGGAGGTCCCTTGATCTCTGATCTCAAGATATTTGTATGAAAATGGGTTCTATGGGTACCCATGAGTCTCCCCTTTACAGACATGCCCATACAGTTTTTTACTGTGATCTGATTCCTACTACTTCCTACTTGCTATGAAAATTTTACTTGACAAATTACAGACATGACAGACTTGCACAGGATCAAGATCAGACGACCTCCTTAATTACTACAAATTACCAGAGGTTATGACATCTTTTGTGATGATGCTATTTATATTCTAAAGCCCTAATTGCATGGGACTAGTACAACCTTCTGTGCTTTGTGCTTTCAATCGAATCTCTATATTTACCCTGGTTTTATCAGATTGGCTTCTACCAACAACAGCTTTTGTTCCCGTGTTTTGAGTAAACATGTTATGGTGGCTAAATGCCATGTGATTGCAGGCTGGAGCCTGGCCTCTCACACACGTCCCCTCCTCCACATTCGCCATCCCTCAAGAACTAGAGAAGAGTGTGCAGATGGTGAGTTTGCTTTTGCAGAGCACAGCTATATAGGATTTTACTGTTTAAAGAAGCACATTGCAAAATAAATTCTGTCTTCACCTCCTTTTTTACAGTTTGAGTTGTTCTATAATCAGCACTTCAGTGGGAGGAAGTTGACCTGGCTGCACTATCTCTGCACAGGTAACTTAAACACACATACACTATTTAAAGCAGAATTATACAAGATCTGAATGTAAAAATCTTTCTGAGCCTGTAATTTAAAGTGGAACTGCAAATGAATATGCCCAGATTGAAACATTTTGTATTATAATATATTTATATGTCATAATCAAGGATATTCACAGAAATAGCGTAAATTAGTTATCAAGTTGTTTCAATCGTATGCAACACCGCTCACCTGCGTCCTCCCTTCTCAATCAGGTGAGGTGAAGATGAACTACCTGTCCAAGCCCTACGTTGCCATGGTGACCACCTACCAGATGGCTGTGCTGCTGGCCTTCAACAACAGTCAGACGGTGACCTACAAGGAGCTGCAGGACGGCACCCAGATGAACGAGAAGGAGCTACAGAAGACCATAAAGTCCCTGCTGGACGTCAAGATGCTTAACCACGACTTGCAAAAGGTTCATGTGCAACAAGAGGAATCTGAAGCTCTGTTGGCGTAGTTTTTTGTCATTCATAATTGGTATTGATGGGGAAGTTTATGTTGTTATATACCAAATGCCTTGTCAAGTATTTGTCAAGCCAATGACATATACCTCATATTCTTCCCTATCAACTCACAGTGCACATACTTTCACCATAACTTTATTTCAGACGTCTGGAAAGCAATGGTGATTATTTGAATACAGGATGTTTTCCCCTCTGCCCACAGGAGGAGATTGAAACCGAGTCCACGTTTTCATTAAATATGAGTTTCACCAGTAAAAGGACAAAATTCAAGATCACAACGTCAATGCAGAAAGACACACCACAGGTTAGACAAATGGTTCTCCACCTTTCTTGAGGTTTTCTCCAGCTTTGCTGTTGCCCCGTTGTTTGATAGCTTTTTTTAATGAAATCTATCTTGTCACATATCTGATAATTAGGAGATGGAGCAGACAAGGAGCGCCGTAGACGAGGACCGCAAAATGTATTTACAAGCTGCTATAGTGAGAATCATGAAGGCCCGCAAGGTGCTGCGACACAACGCCCTCATCCAGGAGGTGGGTTTTTAAGACCTCTGTTTTAGGGATATAAGCATTTTGTTATCCTAAACAGTTTTTTTTGCCATTTTTAGGTAGTTAAATAAGCCAAACTTTTCAAGCACAGTGCTATTTGTTTTCTTTATCAATTGTCTTTTTCATCCCAGGAGGGACTTTTGTTTTCAGAACCTGTACATTTTCCTGTCTCACACAAAAAAATCATACAGATTCACAAAATATGTACAACATATACACATGTACATTTGTATACATAGTACATTCATACATCCCTAGATGTGTCCCTAAATATTAAACAGGGTTCCCACAAAAGTCATGTAATTTCAGAGTGGTGTTTTTCGAGTTTTTTTGGGCCCAGAAAAGTCTTAGAACTGGGAAAAAACACTGAAAGTTTTGGAAAGTCTTTTTATTTTGTTGTGTGTGATGACATTGTTACAGTGATTTTCTGTGAATAACCCTCCATGTAATGCATAACGCCAAATATATTTTCTGTAGCTGTCAACTAAACGTAACTGGAATATGTTTCAATTTGGTTAGGTAACAAGAAAATACTTACAAACTGTTTTAAAAAGAGGGGAGGATTATTAGATTTTTTTTGGCAGGGGAAATGTCCAGGAAAGTATATTTATAATATTTTTTAAAATATGTCAAAAAAATTATATGCATAAATACATATACATTTTTAGCACTTTTTAGGTCTTTTTTTTAATTTCATTTGAACTTTTTTTGGGGGTGGGGGGTGTTCAGGTAATTTTCTTGTGACTTTTTTTCTGATTTCTTTGCAGTTTTTTGGGCTATGTCTTGTTAAGTTCTCCCCATTTTTTTTTAAAGAAATCAAAGAAATTTGATCAGGTTTCAAAGGGTTTTAATCACTGTTTTTCCAAATTTCCCTGTGTGCAGGTCATCAATCAGTCCAAAGCCAGATTCAACCCAAGTATCAGCATGATCAAGAAGTGCATCGAGGTGCTCATCGACAAGCAGTACATCGAACGGAGCCAGACCTCAGCAGACGAGTACAGCTACGTGGCGTAGGCAAAAAGGCCAAGCCAGGAGCACTTCCACACAAACACTCGCCTGTGTGACTGACCGGCAGATGCAGGTTTAAAACATCAAATAAATAACAAAACAGACTCATTCATCCATTTAGGTTTCGGACTGTGGCTGTCTGCTGTGATTCTGTGCGATGACTAAAAGCAGGACTGGTGCCTCCATCTTTGAAAATAAGAAAGCTCATCGTGTCACGGCAGACAGCAAGCTAGCACCACCACCCACAAGACCTCCTCCCAACCCCACCCACCTTCTGATTTTAAGCTGTTTACAACATCACCAGTGCCACGCACCTGTGCGTCAAACGACAAAAAGAAAATGCCTATAGCTGATGGAGAGGAAAGAGCTGATAAACATACTAGTCGACCGAATATAAAGGAAAAAAAAGAAACCGGGGGGAAAGAGGTAGTTGTGACATCAATGACACATTGGTGGCTACACATTAAAAAAACATGCTTTCTTTTCTCACGTTTGCAGTTGTTGTGTGTTTATTTTTCTTTCTTTGTTAAATGTACTGAAGTTAGGAAAAAAAACTATTGTAATAAATCTGGTATACTTACTATTGTATCTACTTTGAAATGTAAAGAAAAAAATGAGGTGACAAACATGATCCTGCTGCTTGTCAAATAAATAAATAAAAACACTGAAAGATTTTATGTAAACGTTTGTCAAGTGTATCCATATGTCACTCATTTCTGGTGTTTGTCAATTAATGTGTCCTCTGATATGGAAATGTTATTATTCCTCTGAGTTTGTCCATTGCCAACGCTGTAATCAGTCTCATTTAAGCTGATCTGCTGCAAAAACAAAAGCCAGAATTTGGACAACTGATCAAGCAGTGTGTTAGTCACAGCTGGATGCAACAATATCAATATGGGCTAAAATTAAAAAATCATGAAACGGATAGCAATACTACGAAGCTTTTACTGCGATTTTACTTTTACTGAGTGGGTTACCGTCATTGTTTAGAAAAGCAATTGACTTTGCTGCAGCTCTGATATGTAGAGAGGAGAAAACACAAAGGGCTCTGATCTGTTTGTTGAAAACAGAGGAGGAACAAAGGAGCACATTGAAACTGTAAACAACAATGGCTACGTTCTGCATTTGCAATGAGACCACTGAACACTAGTTCTCAAGTCTTTTTATCATGGCATAAACACAGCACAGTGTTTAACTCAGGAATCTGCAGCAACAAAATTAGGATACTTACATGGTAAATGGGGAAATAGTGGAGGCAAATAGTGGAGAAAACATGGCAACATTTTTCTTTCCAAAACATGGGAGGGATGCAATATGCAACAAAACAGAAGAAATGACCCAAACATTTTAAGAAATTAAAAAAAAAAAAAAAAGTTCAAGTCAATTACCTGAAAATGTGTTAAAATAATAATAATAATAATAATAATAATAATAAAAGAAAGAAAAATGCAAACAGGGCAGAAAAGACTTGGTGAAAATTGCTTAAAAGATTCTATAATTCTGCAACATATTTTATTTGTGTAATTATGATAATTAATAACTAATAATAACTGCTTTAATTTTGCCTGTACACTACATAATAAATCCATGGTACACTACGCTCTCCCTGACAAGGCCCCACAGCGCCTATAATACATGATCCTAACAGCGTAATGCAGTGTCGTGTATCATTGATTAAATTTCCTGGTTGGTAATTGACGTAAGGTTATCACGTTGCGTCACTGACGTCACTCGCGTGCTAACATTTACCGCTTACCGCCGTCAAAACTAGCTAGTAGCTAACCGAATTTAAGTTGGGAAATTTAAATGTCAAAATGGACCGTTTCATTTTCAAACGCCCACGGACAGAAAATGTGCTGGCCATTTTGGATAACTTTTCGTCCACACCTGAGGAGGAACAGGACAGGGAGGAGCCCGCTTCCTCCACCTACCAGAGCAAGTGAGTTTAAATATTTTTAAATTTCGTTATAAATCTCTCTCTCTCTCTGAAGTGTGACGCATGATTTAAAAAAGTTTAGGGGCCAGTGTGTGCTTAATTTCCCGCAGAATAGACCCTCAGAGCCCCACCTTTATATAGCCAAAAAAGAAAAAATGTCTCCGCCATTGGCTTCTTTTCCATGTTTTTGAAAGGAATCTCACTAATTTGCTCCAGGGTCAAAGGTTTCATTACTTTTGAAAAGCGTCGAAAGCAGGGGGTTAGAATAAAAACGAAATACAACCATCTGAAGCTAAGTGTCCCTCCACCAGACCAATTAAAAAAAAAGTAACCTCCCCAGTGCTTAAAAATGATCTGAAGTCCATTTTACACCACCTCCTCCCTTCTTATTAGTAATGAACAGTCCCTTAAGTAATAGTGAGTTATTTAGTACCTCTAGAAACAAATTTGAAGCTTCTTTAGATGCGTGGCTAACTATAGCATCACCCGTATTTTTATGTGACATGCCCGAGCTGTAATTTGAAAAAAAGGACTGCGCCATGCGCGCATGCGCATCCACCACGCAGCATTTCACGACAGCACTCGCGCGGTGAGCCAGCGAGCCAGCTGTTGTGCTGACAGCTGTCCATGGTGCTGACGCAGCTCAAAAAAAGGGAGAAAATCTCTACTATCAGAGAGGAGGGAAGATGAAACAGAATGGCCATAACGTTTAGTACTGTTCAGTTCTCCAGGAGGAGGCGAGGAAGCTTCGAGAATATCTTCATACGTCGCAAAGACGCCATGTTTTATTTTTTATTTCACAAATAGACTAATAAGTCGAAAAGTTACATACAAGCAAACAGGAAAAGACTTATGTCCTATTGTAGTCTACGCTACTATGGTTTTATAATCCTTCAAGATAGTTGTTTATGTCAGACAGGACCTCGTGGCGCAACGGTAGCGCGTCTGACTCCAGATCAGAAGGTTGCGTGTTCAAATCACGTCGGGGTCATATCTTTTCAATAGCAATCTGAAGGTTACGATAATTACATTGATTAGAGATTCAAGTAAACATATATGAAATGTCCACCTCAACATATATGCTCCGGGTCCCTGGCTGAAATAAAGAGCTGAACTATGTTACATATCTGTAAACAAAAAAAAATTACAATAATGAAGAAATATCTTCTGATGTACCCCTCCCGTACAATTTTGTACATGTTTTATTCATTTATTGATGTTTGTGTGTGTCATATATCTTATGTTGTTAATTGTATGATGAATTTGCTGGTCTTGAGCATGCTTGTGCTTTGTTGGAGTTGATCTGTGTGTGTACACTCACTTAAGTGATTGCACCTGTGACAATTATCTGGTGCTCCTCTGATGCCCTGATGAAGACTGTGAGTGAAACGCATAGGCGTCAGGCCCATTTATTTAAACTGTTTTTTACTTCTGCAAAACAGTGTGCCTTGGAAAGAATTTTCAGGGTTTTGACTTATTTACTAAAGAAATAACAAGGCATACCTCTCCCTCTTTCTTTATGTCATTTTTGTCCTTAAATCTAAAGAGCACCTGTTTTTGAGACCTACACATGTGAAGCAGCACTCAGCCAAACTTTTTTAGAAATGAATTCTCCTACTGTCAGTATAACTGAACGTTGTATGCTAGCATATTGCAACAAGCTCCTCCCTTTGTCATGC
Organism: Plectropomus leopardus; assembly: GCF_008729295.1. NCBI lineage: Eukaryota > Metazoa > Chordata > Actinopteri > Perciformes > Serranidae > Plectropomus > Plectropomus leopardus. Next base: position 19,447,317 of record NC_056483.1, read on the forward strand.
TTATTATTTAATTTAATTTAATTTTAAATAAATATAAAAACTAGGATTTTGCTGGGCAGGGTGGTGTAGCCCTATACCTAAAAGTTTGTCTGAAGAGCTCCACAGTTTATATTAGGAAAACCCCACACAAGTGTGATAGACATTTTAATTATATTCGAATCATACTCACATGAGGACTGGACATTTCACCTACCGTGAAACCAGTGAAACAGTTTAATAAAATAATCACGGGTTACAGGAGAAGAAATTAAGTTGTGGGATCCACTGACTTTATTAACATCTCTAGAATACACATGTCAATCACAGAACTAATTTTCTGATAATAAGGGACTAAATTATGTGATTGTCACACAGTTAATGACATAATTGGAATGACAATTGACTGATAGGATTTGAACACAAAGCCTTCTGATCTGGAGGCAGAGACACTACTATCGCACCAAAATGTCACACACAAAGAGGCTGTAGATCTTCTCGGGAAACCACAGCTGTGAGAGAATACAGCACAACACACAGGTTTCTGTGACTTTATGTGGGAATGTGACCAGTGCAGGCGTCAATTAAAACTATCTATACTGGGATAAGGATTTAAAGGAGGTAAATACCATATGATCAACAGGAAGTTCTCATTTTAATTAATTATATAATAAATAATTTGCTGTTGGAATATGTGGAGGGTCAAAAATGGCAAAACAGACAGTGTATGCAAAACAGCAGCTGGCTGCATTTGCAAATCAATGAAATCACCATTCCCAGTGTTCACAGTGTATGCTGGGCCCGATCCTTGCAAACACAGCAATTACAGGCTCTAAACTTAATCCAAACAAAGAGGATTCCTGGTGAGAAGACAAACCAAGATGTAATACTTTAAGAAGCCTGCAGATGGGGCCTTTCAGCTTACACAAATACTGAAGTGCAGCAGCCAAGCTCAAGTAGGACGCATCAAACTATTTGGAGCATTATTATGCACATAATCAAATAATGCAAAAACGAACTAGTCAGTAATTAGCTTTATTAGCTTTGGGCGTCCACCCGTTACAAAATGACACATGAACAGATCCTGATGTTTGATTTGAGGCTTTTCAGCTTAACTCCATTTTTCATGTTGTGCTGCCTTCGTTAAAAATTGTTGAGTTATCTTGCCTGGAGCTACTGATGATTTATTATAAAGTCAAGGTGCTACAACAGCTAACACTGGCTGCCATTAGGGAAATTTTAATTAGCCACATTATTGGGGGAAAGCACATGCCGTAGCTTGCATCAGACTGTGATGATGGTCGAAATTTGATTTAAGTAATGTAAGACATTGTTCAGAGTTATATCAAAACATCTGTAGTGCTTTGGGTTGTGTCTCTTTAGTGTCTATTGGAATAAGCTGGGGCAGTAATCCAAATCAGATAAGAACTATCTGCATGTGCAGACTCACACAGAGCCGTCTGGTGATGAACTGTGCAAGAATTAAACAAAGAAGTTGAAATAAGGATGAGTAGAAAAAAAAGGTACAAAACACTGATGTCAGCCTTGTCTTGATGTGACAGATATGGTTGTGTTATTACAGTTCTGCAAGGTGTATAAACAATTTTCAAACATGCGAAAAGTGCTAATATCAGCCTTAATTATGTTAAACGGCTGTGAAAAATCCTGTTGGCATGGTGCGTATGAGTATTGCATGTTTAGGTATATGTTTCTGTTGAATGAAATGTCATAAGGGTGTCACACTCTTACTACTCTCTCCTTTGCAAGTGGTAAAGTGGTGGCTCCACCATAAAACAAGGCATATTTTGCATTTTTTTTTTGCTTGACCCTGGTGTAATTTGAACACACAATTTTAAACTGGCATCAAAAATGCTTCTGGAAACTTGCACTGCGGAATCAAGCCTCTGTGCTTAAAACAAGGTAACTTGAATTTATGTGGCCATCAAACATGAAAAGGACGGCTCTTGCCTTTTGTAGGCCCTAACAGGATTTGATCTGGGGGCGCTCATCACTGTAGATTTCGGTCGGCACGCCCCTAACTTAGAGAAGCAGACATGAGTCACACAGAAGCTAAGCAATGTAATGCTGTGGAGGGGTCAGCAACAAAACCAATTTGAGCCACCTAAAGAAATCAATATCAGTGTAAGTGTACACTTAATCGGGAGTATTTTCACTGCTTTATCTTTCCATAAGACAGCCAATTCAAACATGGAAGCTGATGACAACCTCAGTTCCACATCTATACTCTCATCAAAGCAACCAGACTCCATAGACAAAAACAGTAATTTTGGCATGCTGAATACAGGAGCTGCTCATCTACTGCTGTCTCGATCAGTTATTGAATTAATTATTATATTATTATATTTGTGTTACTTTGGTGAATCCTAACTTACCACTTTAAATGCCAAAGTCACACAATGACAAAAAGAAAATAACTAATTTAGGCAGTGGTAGACCAGCAGCTCCTGTGTTCAGGGATGTTAAATCACTGTTTTTCTCAAAAGAGTCTGGCTTTGAATAGAGCGATATAACCATTTGGATTCCTTGTCATAATTCCCTGTCTGGCAGCAAGGTAAAGCAGTGAAAATATTCTAAATATACCATGCACTTAAACTGATGAAGATTTTTTTTAGGTGGGACTTTTTTTTAGGTGGCTAAAATAAGTTTTATTGTTGACCTTTCCACAACAGCACATTGCTTAGCTTCTGTGTCGGACTCCTGCATGTGTCTCCAGACTGGGGACATGCAAACCACCACCTACTATGGATAATACATCGACTATGTTTAAGTACTCCACTTAAAAGAATCTAAACTATCCCTTTAAGCATACATCATGTTAAAATAAGCTAATAGCAACATTGTTTTTACTAGTACTATTACTAAGTACTATTACCCCTTAATCCCACGAATGGTCCTTCTCAGGGCCTTTTGCCTGATCTTTTTCAAGTTTTCATGTTTGATATATATTCTAGTGATTTAGTCTCAATGGAAGGGGTCAAATCTTATAATTACCAGTCTTCAAAGCCCTATTTCATCACAGCTAAAATATGTCCTCTCTCATTTTCATTGTACCTGATGTTCTGTCTTGGGTCTGGATAGACCTGCCTCTGACGTGCATGTTCTTGCACCACATGCATACATAATAATGAACCAACCGAGCAGACATCTGTAATACAAATTTAATGTGAGTGTTCAGGTGAACTTGTAAAGAATATTTTCCCATCAGCTAACAGTCCACACGCTCACTAATAATGTGTTTTATCAATAAAAGGTTTAAGATACCTTCAATAGAAGTGTACAGATTAGGTTGTATTAGAAGGCACTGGGGGAAATAAAAGCAGGACGTAGTAAATTACACATGTCCATGAGTGAATGAGTCAATGTGTACGTGAGTGCAATTCTCCGGTGGTGAGGTAAGTCTGTGATGACAGAGTGGTGTCGCCTCCTCCTCTCTCGAGACCATGCTGAAACACGTCTGCTGTAGATGTAACACCTCACAGTCAGCTGATAGCTACAACACACACATACATCAACGATTTGTTTACCCTCTCTACTGCTGCTCTTCGCTTCACACAGTAAGTCTGTAACTGTGGAGTGGAAGAATTTGGATTTTCCAACATTTTTGAAATTTGAAAAGAATTGCAATATTGTCCTGTGTAGATAATGGATGGCCAAACCTTTTGCCACATTTTTTCACATTTTAAGATTCCAACCTCGGCCCTTTGCTGCATGCTGCCCCCCCCCTTCACACTTACTCTGTCCTATCAATTAAAGGCATAAAAAGCCCCCCAAAAATATCTTAAAAAAACAAAAACAAACAACAAATAGTAATGATTTATTTTCAGAGTCTGAGCTACATTGTTTTCTCTCCACAGTCTGAGATTTAACAGCAAACAGCACATGAAGAAATTGTTTTGCCATGATAATCATTCTAAATTACTTACAAAAGTATGAGTTATACAGATGGGGAAAGTTAAAATATGTTTGGAAAGTAAGTTCTTTTTTTTCTTTTCTTCTTTGAAAGGTTTTGACAGGATCCTCTCTTCAAGTGTTTGTTTTTGCAAGAGTAATTTCGGCCCCATGTTCTAAATATCTCACAAAGGATTGATGTTTTCATTTAGGTGAGTTGTAATTTCTACTAAAATACTGACATTGGTGAATGTTGTACTGAAAAGCTTGTGTAATCATCAACCCCTTAACATTTATAATAGTGCATATTTTGCCTGTAATTTAAGTAGTAGTAGTAGTACTTTGTTGCAGTCACAACAATTTACAGATGATGAAAAGGGTATGGAGGTCTGTATTCCCCTTTGGTATTATGCTTAGAGTGCAACTCACCTGATGATAATGTGAATTCTTTTTGTCCTATCTAGCACATGGGATAGTAGTACACTTGAGAGCCTTTTTTTTCACCTGTTTAACAGATGAAAAATAAAATTATGAAATTTATGAAGGTTATCCTGGTAATAAAAACAAAAACGAGAATAAACACAATTTAACCAGACTTAGAAAATTGATCACCACAATTCTTTTTCTCATTTGCCTCTCAGGGCTTCCGTAGATATGCACTGACTCATTGAGTCAATACACAGGTTAATGCTTCTTTCATGGTATGGTGCAATTCTGTATGTATGTATCTACATATATCTGTATCTGTCCCCCATCATGTAGTACTCTAAATTATAAAAGCCACATTTTAAGGTCAAAACAACAGTTAGGCAGATTTCTATAAGTATAGTTGCATCCTGGATGACACACAAGCCCCACTCTGCACAGCGGGAACACTGGCCCTCTCAGGTCATGGGCCCCAGAAAAGCTGCACTGACTGCACTGTCTTAATTTCCACCACTGTCTCCTCCTCCTCCCTGCATTCCTGGTGTGCACTGGACATACTACAATCCAGGATAGGAACTCATCTTACACCAGCAGGTTGGGGTAAATGATTGAAATGTTTCCTAAGGAAAACTGATGTTCTCATTGGTACCCTCCTTAACAAGCTCTTAGCTGGATTCCATATATTGAGCAGTAAATGTTAACTGGTTCTGTCTATCTGTCTATTTCATCACAGTGAAAGCAAATTTCAGTGAATGATGTCAGATAAATAAAAACCCTGTGGGGCTTCATGTTCAATAAATACAGCCGTATAGCTCATAAACACGGCTATAGGAATGATTTGGATGTTACAAAAGGAATGCAAAGATGAAAAAACAGCCCCCTCTCTTTTAGTTTGCTCTTAGAGAGAGTGTTTTGCTTTTTTGCCACTAGGGGGAGTATTATTTGTGCATAAGAGCTGCAGACCGAGTGAAGTCTCACATATAAGCAGTTAAAAGAGTTCAGAGCAGGTACAGCTCTGAGACTGACATATTATCTTGTTGCAGTGCAAGTTAAACATATTGGTATATTCCTAAGGCTTGACCCTGACATGATTTGAACAAGCAACCTTCTGATCTGGAGTCAGACATGCTACTGTTGCACTACAAGGTCATGACTCCAATAGAGAAAGTGGTATAGATTGCATTGAATATATGTATCTAGCACCCTGTTTGAATTAATGATGTCTAAAGAAAATGATACTAAAGCTCAGTAAGAATCTTTCAGGGTATACTTGTATGTTTAAGAGCAAGAAACAAACAAAACTGTAGGCATTAAGGAAAAAGAAAAAATTAGCAGTGATGTTATAGTTTGGAAAAATGGCTTGTTCTCGTGTTCGTGCTCACTCACTTGGACGACATTAGATGATAAAGAGTCAGAGCTGCAGGGAGAGAGTGGAGCTCCACAGAAAGGTTGCAGCTTTTATTAGTGAATTGGGTCATATTGTAGATCCAGCCTTAGGCCCATCTCTCGATTTGCACTGCAGTTCAATAATTTAGTCTTATACATAACATTAATATATGCTTTGCTATCAGTGTAAGTGCAGTTCTCAGTCCAGTAAAGAGAAGATAACATTTATATGACTCTCAGCTCATTCTGTCGGATGGTTCAACTCATCTAGTCTGTCTTATTTATTCAAATTAAAATTCAACATCTGCGTATATGTTGCATATGCTGGATAATCCACAGATTCACCAAATCCAACATTACAAGGACAAATCACAAGAGTGTGCCAACATGATTAATAATTGTTGCGATAGACCTGCACTTGAGCCAGCATGTGTCCTTAGGGTTTCCCAGACTTGCATAACCATAACTCCCAACCTCAGATCTCCATTTGTAATCATCATCAAGTTCCATGTCTAATATGCTGTTTTACTGCAGAGGAATCCCAGATAAGGTGCTTGTATAACAGGCAGATATGCATCAGGACAGAATCTGTCTTTACTAGGCTGTGTGCAGTGACAGTACAGTGCTGCTCTATTATTGTGTCAACCTATGGTGAGTAAAACAACTGTGAATTTGATTTGATGTACTAATTTGGAAAAGTCAGGGTACTGCCCAGGGGCCACAGACGCTCAGTGGCCACATTGTTTGTGTTGCAAATGTTTAAATTTGTGCTTTAACACAATGCCAACCGTCAAATTGGCTCAAAAAACCCTGGAATGAAAAGTTTGGTTTTGTTTCTAACTTTCTAAGTAATTAATGCCATAACTAAATTATGAATGGCTGAATAAATTGGTTTAAAGGCCCCTGTCATCCCTTAAAGGTGCTAAATGAAAATGAAATGCAGCTAGAGCCAAGTGAGTAATTATGCTTCTGGAGTGTCAGCATACAATGTTGGGGTTCCAGGAAAAGAAATAGCAAAAGAAAGAGAAAGGGAGACATTCAAATTGAGAAAAATCCAAATGGTGAATGAGAGAGACATGGATCAAGGACACAGGGCTGACAGAGGCTGCTTATGCATAGGACCCAGACTTTGGTGCTACACCCCTGGTGAGGGGATACTATTGCAGGATAATCTGGCCCTGACCCTGCACCCGAGAAGTCCCAGAACTCTATAACACTCTGGAATCTACATTAAACCCAGTAATAGCATACTGAACATTTAAATGTGGTTTAATTATTGAAGTCATAGTCACATGATAATGTGAAATGAAATAAAAACTGTTCATTTGGACTTTGTTTTATATCATTTCCATGACACTTTCCTAATGCAGACCACGACTCTACACCGACAAAACAAGTATTACGCAACTTTCTGTGATAAGAAAGCAAAGAAATGTGAAGTGACTTTGGGTGGCTTTGCCCTCAGCAACAACCTGCATTGCATTGGTCGGTGTAGGAAGCATTCTCGGTGCTTGCTCTGACATGTGGGCGCGCTCGCACTGTCAGTCCAGTTGTGCGCTCTCTCTCTTTCTGACTCTCCCTCTCCCTCTCTCTCTCTGTCTCTCGCAGTTGAGGCTTTTTGTTGGGAAGTTTCTGTAAGTGAGTCAACACGGCACACAGGGAGGACGCCACCCAGCCCCGCCGCTGGATCCAATGCTGGGCTTCTCTCTTGTCCTCCGAGGAAGCAGGACACAAAGACAACTTCACTTCGACTTCTTCACAACAACCGGGGATTTAGTTTTGACTTCGCACACACCGGGGATGGTTATTGTCGTTTTGACGCGGCTTTTTCCTCTTTGGAATTAACGCAGCGGGGTTGAAATGAAAGTGACGGTGTGTTTCGGGAGGACCCGGGTGGTCGTTCCGTGTGGAGATGGGAATATAAAAGTCCAAAGCCTCATCGAGCAGGCGGCCATGAGGTACAAGAAGGCGATCGCAAAGGTAAGAGCCCCACACAGCCCTGCTCTTTTGTAACGTGTCGGCCAGCGCAGCAGCACGCTGCATCCACACTGGAAGCCTCAACATGGCGCTTTTTCACGGGCTGAGGAAGAGCGAGAGAGTGGGCAGAGGAACCAGTGGCTGCCCTGACAGTCAGAGCCAGCGGGGACCCCCAGGGGCCCCTGGTGGGGGAGTGGGAAAGTTTTTCTTGTTATCTGAAGGTGATGCTCAAGAGTGATTACTTTAACCATGGTAGTTCACTGTATTCTCAACAAGGAATCTAAAAAGTTGTAAAGCAGATGGGCTCTCCTACTGCTCTGGTGTGTGTGTGTGTCTGTTGGCTTATCCATGAAAAGAAACACTGGAAATGTTCCAATTCAATACTGGTTGTATTGGCAGATATGTGCACAAGAGTGCGCTGAGTTCATTTGGTGAATTTGTGGAGCAATGAGGATAAAATGAGCATAGGTGTAGACTTGGGGGCTTAAAATTACAGCATGTGCATTTGTCTCCCTCAATAAAAGCTTGAAAGTAGCAATACATTTAAGGTAGCAAGTTGATGCAGAAAAATGCAACAAAAAATGGTGCATAAAAAGTCACCATTATGCAGCAAATTAAGCATTTCATGCTCAAAATCGTCCCTCTTTCTCAAATCTTTTTTATTGATTTTACACCAGCATTAGGACATTAAGCGAGGGTATATGTGAAATGACAACATGGTCTCTGATTGACATCTAAGCATCTAAGACATGCAATAAGAACCTGAAATAAACCAGTTTGTTAACTCAATCCCTAGTCTCCTGTAGCTCAAAATCTTCTTGCAGAGGATCCCCAACCTCCCCGTTTTATTTGTGTCCCCTCCAGTGTTGAAACAAAATGTACGGCCCTGAAAAAAAAGAACAAAATATCAAAAGTGTGTAAATAGAAGACTCTCCCTCCACTATAAATATCAATATTTCACAGTTTTTGGCAATGATAAATGGTGGGATTTTGGTGAATTTTAAAGAAAACATGCACTTCAAACCCACTTGCGGGTTTCCGGGGTACTGAGGATATTAACTCTAACTGGCTACTGCATACACATTATAAGTCTTAGTAGGGCAATTAGTTATTCCTGAGTTACAAAAATGATTCACAATAGTGTAGATTTACTGTTAAACAGACACATTTTTAATCTCTGTGTGTGCATTGATGTCTCTATCACAACACAGTTAATCAGCTTATTTAAAAAGTTGAAATAGGCGATTGCAATGACCATTCTGTATTCATGGAGAAACCCTGCCTTGCACTCATTGCTCTTTGCAATTACATCCTGACAAAAAAAAAGTTTTTAAGTTCATCCAAGTTTCATCTATTAAATGACGGAACGCATGACTGTGTGAAACCCCCGTGCCAAATTTGAATGAGGCCTGACTGAGGACACTGATTGCTTTCCTCTTTGTGGGTTTCTTGTGGCTGCGCTTTTAAAACCCATTAAATGACTAATGAATGAATTAAAGTTTGGTACTGTTTCCATGGTTAGTGACAGCGCTCTCTCGTCTTTGCCAGTGGGAGGCAATTACTATTGGAGTCACGTTAATGCTGCAGCTTCTTCTCAAGGCCTTGGAACACCAAGGTGAACCCACTCTGAGTTTGCCAAGTTATTTCTTTTCTGTCTTTTAGCTGCGGAAAACTTACAATCCTCTGTTTTAGAGTGAAGGACACAGGTTTCAGAAAGAGCGACATAAGAGTATAGTCATGGCAGATGTGGGTTTAATAGAACTTCATAAATGCTTTTCCCTCAGTACATTCTCAGAAACAATTCACACCTGTACACTCAGCTCCATAGTGACAGATTAAATACCACAAACTTTTCCTGGAAAAGATGAATCTCCACTACTGTTGCACCTCAGTAGTAGATTTTACCACCTAATGCAAACAGTGACAGAGTGGGTCGACATTAAACACTCATTCCCGAGTACTTCCTCCTTACACACATGCACACAACTAATCACACACACATTCCCACACACATTTGCTCCTCTGTTTACCAGTGCTTGATGGTTTTCCATGGTTCAGCAGAATAGAGGCGACTGCTCCATTGATCCGTGCAGTGGCACTGTAAATGTAGAAGTGTAGGCTTCCCCCTTTAGAGAACACTTGGCTCTGGGTCAACACTAACTGTATCACAGGCTGGGCAGGACCTTTGGACTACGGGAAGATGTAATCACACTTGAGTTGTATAATATTCCTGCAGCTGACAGCCACACAATACTACTTTAACCCTTGATTTAAAAGTTGTTTTTTTGTTTATGGCTGCATTTACAATGTAACAAAAATCATCCCTACAAGATGTTAATGTTAGAACCCAGGCCATGGAGATACTGTGCAATGCAATATGTATTTATGCAGAAAACACAATTTATCACCTTTGCCATAAAATAGTTCATAAATCATACATAATTCCTGCGAGATAGCAGTCAGCTCGGGTGATCCAGCTTTAGCACGAAGAACAGAGAAACAAAAGAAAGTGAAAAAGGCATCTGCCACAATTCAGAAGCCTCAGATTGCAAAGGTGCATTCTGTAGTTTAAGCATGTGTCAAAAGGTGATACACAGAAGTGTAGGTACTGCTGGATCATATTTGTGTGAGATCTGGGCAGCATGCTGGTATGCTCAGAAGAACCAAAGGCCTTGCTGAATGCAGCAAATGTGACGCAGGTTGCTTTTCATACTTGTAGTTTGGTTCTTGTGGTCAGGATCCAGGGGAAAAAATATGATACTTTTTTGCTTTCTGTTCTGGCCTGTTTTTTTCCCCCTCAGTTGCAGTTTGTGACTCGAGTGATGGATAATTGACTGTTAATCCATTCAGAACTGATCAGATCAAATCAATGGACGAGAGGAGCAGCAGCTGTGAGTGAATGCAAACTTTTAGAACCAGCACAATGAATAGTTAAGTTAAATTTTAAATGCGCCTGATGTTATACTGCTCCATCTCTCCCCCAGAATATGCCCTGTGCTCCGAGAGTGTGGTGCTATGCATAACTGAACATATTTCAACAGCGCTTCTAATGAATGGTCCAGTCCAAAAATAGAAATTTTTTTATGTAGTTGCAGATGTTTAAACTGTTTGGGAAACCCTGGAGGCTGAGTTTGCATGGTCCAACAAGTCAGTCACTGATTGTATACTAATGTTAATCAGAGAATGCAAGCTGCAATGAAACAGGAATATTAGTGGAATATTCATTTTCATTAGCCATGTATATTAAACAGCTTAGAGGAAATATTAGTAATAAGGGCGGAAACTGGAACATTCTGTACATGTAAACGTAGTCAGTGTTACATGGTTACAGCTTTGTGGGGATATCAAATTCTGGTGGCAAATGGCAGTTTCTGTCTATTGTTTTAAGTCTGCACTGGAGTTTAATTGGCAGCTTGAACACCAGTCCAAACAAACCCAACCAAATAGGCGAGTGCACCAGAGTTTGCTAGAACCGAACCAAACTGGTTAGGAGTGAAAATATGTTTAAAGGAAATTAGGATTAATCAATTTTGTTGCAATTATAATGATGACATTAACCTCTTTATTTAGATGATTTATCCAGCGACAATCGGATAGGATATGAAAAGTGCTCCCCACACTTTTGCTTGAGCTGAAAACTGTTCAACAACTAGGCCTACTTCATGTCCGCCTCCTTTCTACCTTCCTCTATACTTAACGTTGATCTCGCCTTCACCTCCCTTTCTGCCTGACTCTAATGACTTCATCTGCCTCTTTATTATGCATTAACCATCTTGGGTTGCAAAGATATCTGCCACATATATTGCTGTGTTAATTCTGTGATGCTGTTAATCTGGCCCTCTTAGTTGTCTGTTATATCAGTGATCTGTGAAATTAGACTTATTCTCCTCTCTGAATTAGCTGTGTTGAATTAGCTGAGCCCAGTTAGACAATGGGACAAGCTGTGCCTGTGTACCCGATCTCCTCTGGGGACCCTCAAGGCCTTTTGTCATAGTCTGAGTGGGACCAGGAAGTGTGCATCAATCAGCCACTCAAGCACCATTAACTTCAGAGTCAGTCTGGTCTACAGTATGCACAGTCATGACGGATTAATGCTAAATGGATTCTCAAGCTTCTCATCCTGCCTCTCTGTTCCCAAGGCTGTTGTTTTTAGCACTTGGCCAGTCAAGTAACAACTGACTGTTTACCACATTTTTAGCCATGTAAGCAAAGCAAGATGTTATTTAGTGGGCTTTCCTGTTGGCATGCAAAACACCACGTGGAGGTTCATGCCTTTACTCATCTTCTTACAGTATGGTTTCACTCACATCTGGTACACCGTCAGTCAAAGACATAAAACGAAAGAATACTCAAACATCCAGTGACTGGTTCCATAATTTGCGGTTCTAATGCTTTGAAGAGCTGCATCTCTAGATCTTATTTGTCTCTTACTTTCCCACAGTTCCACTCAGCTTAAATGTAGGCTTTAAAGCACATAATTGACCTTTTTCCTTCCCAAATTCCACAAATTCAGGCTTGCAGACATGTCACAGCAAAGTCAAGTTGTTGGAATACACAGATGCAAAATATCCTTAGGGGATGACACAATTAAACAAAAAGTCCCCATTTTCATATTGCCGCTTCTTTTATTATCAGCAGCACATGATGAGCATGTGTCCTGTGGTTCTAGGATGTCTCAAGACACGTTCATGAAGTCAATAGGTATCTATCTTTATAGCACATACAAATGCATGTGACACCAATAAGAAAATGGTAAAAGGCTAGTGGTTGCATCAACAGTGACTTTGGCCACTGTATTGAAAATAACCGTAAAATAGGGGTAACACTTGGAATCCTTTGATACAAACAGGAAGTGAAGGTGGGCAGCTAGCAAATGGCTGTTTTTCCACTGTATTTGTATGGACTAAACAAACATCCATTGACCAAGTCTCAAAAAACTTGACAAAAGTCAAACAAAAAGTTCAATCCAAGTCACATTCATCTAGTCTTATGCTCAAGTACTTCACAAACACTTGCATTTTTGCAAAAAACATATTGGAATCTGGCTTTGATAGCATAGTTTACTTTCAGTTCAGTTTTAAATATTAAGCTCTTAGTGAAAAATATCTGTGTTTGGGAAGTACCGGGAACACGACTGAATAAATCATACTTTGATTGTGCTGCGCAAGTTAAGCGAGAGTTTGTAAACTGACGTTTTGATATAGTATTGCTGTTGTTCAACATGGACCCCAATCAAATTTATTACTTTAATCTATATGTTAGCCATTATCCATGGAGACATGTAAGAAAAACAAAATTTCTTAACAAATGCAAGGTAACACGGGATGTCTAACTGATGTACAAATTATTTTGTGCACAAAGTAGTCCTTTAAAGTCAATTTAAATTGCCATATGAGTTTATCCATGGTCTTATTCCTGAGTGGACTGCTTTTTACTGCTGCGAGTTACAGATTTGTTTTCTTTTTATGATTTTTTTTTAAAATGTCAATCTGTGTCAAAATTGCAAAACTTGTGAATCAAAGTTGTAAAGTGATATGATCTAGAAATAGGTAATTGAATATTTGATTATAAATTAATTTTATTGCATTTATAAGAACCAGATGGCAGCATCATACACAGCGACAGAAAAGATATATTTGCTAAGGGGTATATGGACCGATAACTTTCCAGTACATTTTGTGTACAGCTTCTTTGAACCACAGAACATGAACACACTGACTTCACACCCAGCAGGCAGCTTATTGCTGACCCCTGTCCCGAGGCTTTAAGTCTCTCTGACTGCTTGTCAGTTCAAAGTAAATGAGTTGTTGAGTAACTTTTAGTTCGACCTGATCTGAAACAAATACAGTAGAGGAAAGCCCCCCCCTTAGCAATTCCTGAGAACTCAGAATACTTCTCTGCTGCAGGGCAAAGGCAAACAAGTTAGCATATGTTTGAGACACAATGTTTAAAGCACCAAACTGATGTTGATTTGAAAGGAAAAGTGAAAGACAGGACACTCTCCAAAACACAAGTTAAAGATACGTGTTCCTGTTTGAGTTAAGGCATTGCTGTGGTGTACAGATTTTTTTTATAAAATGCAGTTAACAATTGAATTTGCTTCCAAATGCACTGCTTTCAAAAAACACTTGTCTGTTCTGGGACTCATCAGTATCTACTAAAAGCACAACTAGAGATCTAATCCTCATTTATTCTCAGGTGAGGACCTAACAGCCAGCGGAGATATGCTAAAACGCACCGCAAAGAGAAAGTGGCGCTGGAAGCGTTGTCAGTGCTCATTAGCACACTACACTCAGCGCCTCAGTGCTTATGTAATGGAGAGGAGCTGCTGTATAAGAGCAGGAATATTACAGTGGTGGAAGGTAATTGGGGGATTATCATGTGAGTGGACATTACAAGGCTGAGCTTTACAGGCCCTGTAGGATGATGGGATGCAATGTGATTGATGGTTGGTTCATCTGTGGTCAAGCAGCAGTGATTTTTTAGAGTTCATCTCCACCACAGCAGGGAACAAAGTAGGGAAAGACGAGGAGAAATGTGGACTCAGTAACCTCTCTTGCTCTTGTATTCTCCTCTGGCTTTGCTTCACTTTCTTATTCTCTGCTGCTCCTTCCTCTTGTATCTTCATCTCCCTTTTCTTTCTTTTTCTCTTGTTCTTCTTCCAGCAGACTGAGCAGTGTCCTTGTTTCGTGCTAACTCCTTTCAGGGGAATTGTCGCCAACCAGTCTTTGACTAAAACACTACACACCCACTGCTCCGAAATCACGAGCTCGCAAGTTTGCTCAAGCAACCAGAAGAGATGTTCAGTAGCCCTGGCCTGCATTGAACACCGTCACTGTGTGTCTGCTGAGATTTAAGAGTGGGTTACTCAAATTTAAGGAGTTTCTTACTTTCAAAGGAGACATAAAATGCTTCTCTGTATTTTGCGTCCTATATATAGTGTTACAATGAAAAATGTTCATATTTAACATGGAAAAAGTTTCATATATGAGGTAAAAGTATGTAGAAGTAATTATTGTGAGCAAAAACTTCAAGTTACTGTTCTGAACACTGCCTGGTTTTGGATCATATTCCTACCTGAACATGTGCGGTTGCATTTAGATGCTTACATCTGTAAAATTTTAATGGCAGAAAGTGCCTCTATACTCTTTTACAGTCATTCATACACTACTAATGTACATAAAGCTAAGCTATGCTAATATCGGAGAAATGTGTAATCTTGGTTGCATATGGTGTTAATTTCTCTGTGAATTCAGTACACAATCCTACTGGAACATGTCCCGTTCTGAAGATTTTGGTTAAGACGCTTTTATTGGTGATATTTTACAGTAAAAAGTAATGCAATTCTTTGTCACAGTCATTCCTGACTGCAATAATGGTGAGACGCTGAGATTTGGAAGACCCAGACCAGTCAGAGTAGACTTGGCTTTTTCTGGAGGAGGGCTTAAAGAGACAGACAGGAGGCAGGAGAACAATAGACTGGAGAACAGTGTTTTTGACCATCAAAGCATGTAAACATGTTCTAGTAGAAAGCTTAAAAAAATATATATATGAAGCTAAAAAAGGAACAGAAAAGGTCCTCTTTTAAACTAACTTTTTTGGGAAAGCACTTCAGGTGCCATATACAATGTCAAAAATGTGCAGCAATAATAGATAAAGCAGTAGTGTTTGCAGAAAACAGATTACACAGTGCAAAATAGCCTGTAATTTCACATGGAGGCTGGTAACAGCATGTTAGTAGTATGGTGGTGACAGTAAATGGAGGAGCAGACTAGTCATTAAATTCTAGTCTAAAAGGAGAGGTCTTAAAGTTCTACTTCAATTTGAAAGTGCATCAGTTCAGCAGTGTAGAAACATAAACAGTACAGTCTGTTAGCTGGACAGTGAAGTGTTTATATTGGTGCTCAATTCAAGCATATATGGGAATGGAATGAAACAGTGACGACAAGGTCAAAGTTTTGACTAGTTTTTTCAAAGTGTCCCCCATTTGTATTGGATGAACAGTGCAGGGCTGGTGCACAGTGTAGCACAGTAACTGTAAAACCCCCCCCCGAAAAAACAGGCAACCAAGGGTTTTTTTTTTAATAGCCAGATATTGCAATGTTCTTGTCTTTCAATGTCAACCACCTAACTGCAAATTAATCCTTTGAAACTTGAACAAATTGGTTTGATTTCTTTGAAAAACACATGGGAAAAAAGGCATTGACCCACCTGCTGAGAAATATTGCACATATTGCAAAGAAATTAATAAAAGGTGACAAAGAAAAGACCTAAAAAATTATTTTAATAAATGGGGTTGGAGATTATTCAAAAAGGGTATGTTGATTAATGATTATAATTATTCTAATTATATAAGTTATGTAACCCAAGAAAGGTAAAAATAAAAAGTATAACACACACACACACACACACACACACACACTTTAAATTTAGCAGTTTTTTGAGTCCCATTTTTCTTTTTTTGTTACTTTTTTTTAGCCTATTTTCAGGTTATTTTCCTGTCTCATTTCTGATAACTGTGGGTTAAAGACGTCGATAGTCTTGGACTGTTAAGATTCTTAACCAAATAAAAAAAATACAGTTGTTTTTAATAAATGTTGCATGATCTGTCCAATGTAATTTGGGGGATTATGCATTATGAGTTACCTACACTGTTCACCCATCATAGATGAAAATGCTCTCAAATGAAAGCTGAAGTTTGCAGTTCACCCTCATAGTCATTGTTAAACCTGAAATCCAGTGTAGTACTGAGCCAAAGCAACATAAACTGCCTGAAAAATGTGCCAAATACATAGGGACTTCACAAAAGGTTCTACAGACGATAGTCTACATTTGTGTGGCTTTGCAAGTGGGTCAATGTTGAGAGCACTTCCACACAACCTGTCTGGCTGACTAAATAACTGTCTGGCGAGCTTCCCTACTCACGTGGACGGCACCAAGGACAATGACACCACACTGAGTCCCTTATCTTTCCCACACAGTGTCTCTCTTTGGGGTCAATTTAAGATGACTTTAGGGCTTTTCCATTGGCTATCATGCATCTCAGGTGTACACACAGGTGCTGCTATATGGTATGCACATGGTAGAGAGGACGCATGCAAGCATGCAAAGAATTCTGACTGCAAAGAGCATACATGCTAAGCCTGAGTGTTACACACGGGGCTGGGAGATTTCTGGCTGTAGCTGCTAAACAAATCAATGCAAGCAGGATAGATGCCATCATGGCAACTGCCAAAGTCTGCCAAGCCATTGCATGACTGCTCTGCCGGCTACATGTATTCTGTGTTGGGGCATTTAGGGTAATTTTCTCTTGTCACTGCTGATGTGGTTTTAGTAGTTGAGTTTTTCTTTTTTTGGTTTGCTGTGTTTATGCGCTGCCCTTGGAGCTGAATAACAGAAATTCCTTTCGTTGTCAAATCATTTACAGATTGAAGAGGACTTGACACAGTGTGGCAAGAAGCACATGGTGAATTTGTGTTTGTGTGTGCATCCATGAGCGTGTTTTCTATGTAGGTATGCATGTGTTCTTCAATGATTTTTTTTTTCTTTCTGAGATAACATGGCTCCATCCAAAGATAGCTCGGTTTGACCACGGTGACATACCAAACACGAGCTCTTGATAGCTGCCAGCTTTTGTTTTCCTATCCCAGACACAGCCTTGTGATGTTGGGGACTCTGCTGTGTTATCTTTACTTACTGGTTCAGGAAATCAGGCTAATCATTAGCCTGAACCGTTAGACGCAAGACAATAGCAGCAGTGCACTCGATCATGCACAACTTGTATGAGCGATTGTGCTGTACGGCTTCTTTTTTGAAGCTTCGGGAGTGTTTGACCTCATAGATAATGCCATGATTTTTACTGAATATGGTGAATATCTGTTGTTGTTTCATTAAAATGTTGAAGCAGATATCACAAAGAACTCCACAGTGTCTCAGACACAGCTCTAATTTTGCATTTCCTATCTCTCTCTCATCACTCCTGCTTACCTTTCTCACTCCATTCCTATTCACGTCTAACGCTCCTGTTTGTTATCTCAGATTAGTCACCACAAGATAATGGGTTTGCTGCTTTGAGAAAGGTTAGCATTAAGCTCCTTTCATGTCATTCTAGTGAGCTGGCTGGCAGCCGATAGGCCACGTTTGGGAGATAGAGGGATTGGTTTCACCACAGCCAACTGAGACACAGCAGAACATGGCAGAATAAGAGCCTTCTGCAGTTTATGGTTTTAGAGAGGCTGCTTATTAGGGGGTGATTGTTTAATTTAAGCTGTTTTATATTATTTTCCTCTGTCTTCTTTTCTGCTGCATTCATGGAGATCATTTCAGCTTTCCAGTCTTTTGACAGGCAAGTTGCTGCAGAACTGTTTCTTGTTGGTGGAGAGCTGAAAAAATATAAATCTACTTCACCCTGTGCTGACAAACCACCCACTCCATATTTGTATGTGCTGTTGCCCTCAAAAAAAGACTAGATGAACACATAGTTCTGCTGCTTTTGCCATCAGATGTGTTGGAAGATGCACTATAACCCATTAAACCTTTTTAAAATGGAAAATTTGAGCAAAGTGACAAGTTGTTGAATTAAATGTATTTCATGCAGAAAGGGCCAAGATTATGTTTGCTAATACTACGAGGATGGAAAAGCACTTTCAACCTCCCAAACACGCTCTCAAAGGCTGTTTTGACAGCTTCCACTCTGTACTTTGCATGTCTTAACACAGGGGCCCCCATTTTTTCTGCTCTTAAAATATACACACACACATTAGTTTTCCATTCAGTAATGGTACAGTGAAGGCTGCTGTAGCTAAACCTTTATTCAAGAGAAGCTCCCAAATCTGGCTCTGTGAAGTGGAGAAGCGTTTCCCCAGCTTTTATTATACAGTCATTTCTCAGAGACACAGCTTTGTAGATTGGCCAACAAAAAATATGAATATACTGAAGACCAGTTCTGGTAACTGATATGATCACCAGCAAAAAAAGAGAGATTTATGATTCTAGCGACTTGCTCTATTACTTTTAAAATAGGATTTAATGCTTGTAAGCCAGAAAAAAAAGAAAAAAAATATGACTGCATATTAGTCAATAAGTCAACCAGCAAGATTATTTGTGCCTGCAGAGCAGCTCGCCTGTTTGAAAAACTAAAACTCCAATCTAGTCTTGTTTCAGAGCTGTGGGACAATGGTTCATATGACATGCTTGACTTGCTGGCTGACCAAAGAGTCAGGGAAGTGGAGTGGTCTCCATTAACAACCCAACTGTGGAGAACTGCATACATTTGCTTCACTTATCCATAAAATCCCGTTGTTCTATATGATGATATAGTTGTATTCGCAAGAAAAACGTGGATTTGCTCAATGCAGTGATTTGGATAAGACCAAAAAGTGCACTTCCTTTTGTTTTGGGTAGCCTACAGTAGCCTTCTGAAGTGCCTTGAGTTGTTCCTCTTGTTTTTCTCATCCCACTTTTCGGTGAGATGACAATTCCTGCCTCCAGCTGGATCCAACTGTGAGCAAGTTGTAGCAAAGGCCAACTATGCGGTTTGCGGTGTTTCGACATGCAAGCCACGCCAGTCCCTCTTGGGTGTGATCCACTGTTTTGTCAACAGCTTATTTCTGTGGCCACGATTGCAGCTACAGAGCGCTCAGTTGCTGAAGCGCCAGCATGGGGTGTTTGTCGAAGAATTAAGGACAAGACCTCATAATGATTGTGTTTCAGATCAGATGCATTTCTTATGTAAGGTTATATTCACATCATGTATGGAGGAGGAGATGCTCTCCAAAGAGCTTTTCCTGTTACAGTACAAGGATATATGGTGCGTAACACCAAATATGTTTTTTTGTTGCAGGAAACTACTCTTTTATAAACCTTATAAATTCTCATTAATGCAGTTACATCTAAGGTTACCTGACGACATTAGGAGTTTCCCAAAAGTATTATCATTTAAAGTAAAGTTTAAGATATTAGTTGTGCATTCCAGTAGTCTGGTTTGACTATTTCATTTTATTTTATTTTATTTTGTTTCTTTTTATTTCATTGGTGTTAACTCAGGTGCGCTTTAACTTTTACTGGTTCATTGGTTTGTCTATTATTTTATCTTATTTTGTTGTTTTTTTCTGTGCCTCATCACCTTTTATTTATCTGATTTTATTTTGTTTTTACATTTTTCATTTATTTTAATTCATGTCATATGCTCTTTTAATGGTTTACTTTCAGTATTATTGTTCTATTTGATTTTAATATTTTTTTATCCGTCCCGACTCACATGTCTTTGTATCTATTAGTGGTTCATTCTTTATTGTAATTATTATGTTATGAGGTTCTATTCTTAGTTTAAATTTATTTGATTCACTGCTATGGTTGGTTGCTGGCTTTGTTTTGTGCCTGCACTTTGTGCAGCATAATGTGCTTCCACCTGGAATGAAATGATACCTGAAAAAACATGCGTCATGTATGAAAAGAACATTGATAAAAACAACCCTATATTTAAGAATAAGAAAAGTTGAAAGCTTACAGATCTAAAAAAAAGTTAAAAAAATCTGAAAGTTTCTTCAATCAAAAGCGTATGGTCATAATGTGTTGTATATAAATATATGACATTTATGGCAGACATTTTTACGCTTTTAATAACTTTAACTAGGGGTCTGTCCATTTATATGTTTCATTAAGTAGTTACATTGAGCCAGCACTCACAGTACTAGGCTCATAGAAGGAGCACACCTAAATGTGACCCAAAATAACATTATTTTATTAAATAATTACAGCTGATTGTGCTTACTATAAGCTGTCATTAATCAGTTTTAATACTGGTTTTTCAAACAAAATTCCATGACTTTTCCAAAACTTTCAGGGTACATTTACTTTTCCAGGCGTGGAAATGGCTATTTGAAATTGACTTTTCGTGTGAACCCTGGTGCATTAATGTTCACATTGTTCCACATATTGTGCAGTTTATTAATTACAGCTGTGAGTTTCCTGCTATGAGATGTTGTTTGTTGCAAAAAGGCATACAATAGTTCTTTTTCACAGCAATTTGAATTGTTATATTAGGAAAAGCACAGGTGTCACCAATAACACTAACGATGACTCTGCTCCATTCAGGTGTTACAGTGAGAGTGACAGTGAGCTTGCATGAACAGTTCCAGGATCCTGAAATCAAAGTAGTTAAATGGAACCCAACCATTACTAATTTCATTATTACCACCTGTGCTTTTCTTGTTGTGTCCTCATAAAAGGCCTCCCGTTTTTCTTTTTGGTCACAAGGACAGAACAGCTTTAAAATGAGCTCAGACAAATAGCTGTGAGGTATGCTACTAGGTTACCCCTTCACTAAATTGCTATGGCTAGCGTGTTAGCAAGCAAGAGCCTGCAGCAGATATAGAGCAACATTAGCATTCATATGGATTTTCTGGACAGCTGACAACTGTAAGTCTATTATTCACTCTCTTTTTTGTTTTGCTTTGCAAAAAATATGTGCCTCTTTTCTTGCTTGGTGTTGACCTTCTTCACCAGCTCATGTTAGCGAGCTAACTGCTAACATGTTTGCTGTGAACTAAGCTAACTTAGCTGCCTGTTGCTGCTAATGAGCCAAAAATGCTAACTAGATGCTAGTGCTAGCTTCAAGCTGTATTTGAGCAACTTCTGTCACACTAAACATAGACATTTATTGAATTGTTAGTATGAAAAAAACATATTAGCCTTGGTTTAGCTAAAAAAACCACCATGGACCTTTTTTTTCAAAGCAGACATTTTGACTTGTCGTAGTAGGAAAAGCACAGGTGAAATTGATCAAATTAACGATAGCTCAGTTTCATTAGGTTTCCCAGTAAGCTATTCCAGTGAGCCAGCATGTGAAATTCAGCTGCCATTAATGTTATTTAACACACCTGTGCTTTTTTTACATGTCAGAATGTCTGCTGTGAAAATTGTTACACATGCTCAAGACTGTTTCACACAGGCTACTGTAACGCACACTGTTGCAGCAGGTCCAATTTGCTATTGGACAAATAGTTATGTATAGTTATATGTGGTTTCTAACCTGAGATTACGTCACAGTATCTAATAGACTTTATGATGTGACAAGATGTTGTAAGCTAAGATTGCGTGAAAGCTTTCTTAAAACCCTTTGAAACCTGGATTGACACCAGTTTTCTTGTGCAGTATTTAGATGCCTTTCACAAGCATTTTAATCTTTGAAACCACTGAGCAACTAAGAGATGTCTCGCAAATTGCAAGAAATTAGTAAAAGGTGTCAAAAAATAAAAATGACCCAGAGAGAGACAGAGAGAAACTAGGGAAACTGTAAAGAGAACTACACATATATATTATAATTATATATTTAAACTTGTGTTACAGAAATATATGTTTGTATTATTTTAGCACTTTTTTCTAAGGTAATTCCTTGTTTGTTTTTGTGTTTTGCTTTTCTTTTTTAGCTAATTTTCAAGATTTACTTTTTTTTTTTTTTTTTTACCAGTTTCTTGCTAATTATTTGGGCTATTTTTTGTAAAGTTGCTCTTTATCTTCCTTTTGTAGTTCTGGTGGAGCAGTTACCTTCCAAGATGATGGACATGTCTTTGTACACACTGGGAGGGAAAATACAATTAGAATGAAGAATGAATTGCTAATTGATATATAGAAAGTTTTGTTTTGAAGGATTAGAATGACTTGATTGTGCAATGTAAGATTTGGAAAAAAATCATATACAACATCAAAGTGGTCCTGTGGCTTCGTCTGTCATTGGCTTTTGATCCCACTAATGCACTCTGGGTCTTTCAACCCTCGATCAGTATGAACACAGCAGACTTTCTTTTACAGGATAAAGTAAATAAACATGGTTGTGTAAATTCAATAAGAGCAATAAGCTTTTATCACACTCTCTTCAACTAACATTTTGATCTTGTATTAGTAAAGTTGTACATTATACAAATATTGTAATGCGAATCAATGCAAGCATTTAAGTGTACTACTATACTAACCACTAGTACACTAAAATACTAACCAGTCATGTGACCGTATTAATAGCTCATGACCTGATGCTTTTTTTAATAATGATAATATCTTGAGACTAAAAAACTTAAGTAAAGGAGTTAAAATATTTCATTCCAACATGTTTTCCAACCCCAGTTTTAACTTTAAACTGGGTTTGGCTCAAGGACTTTTCAACATTCATTATTCATTCAGTATTCAGTATTCATTATCAGAACGAGCTTAATTTTTTCATGCTGTTGATACAGCAGTTCCCTGGATGCAGTTTAACCTGATTAACTTACCGATACTCAAAAGAGCGTTGTGCCAAAATGAGGTGTCTTTTGAGCCCCACATCTATTGATCCACCATAAAAGTCCTCATGAACAGTTCCCTCCTGGCCTGGAATCTATTATGTTGTTGAATTAAATCATTGGTATTCAGCTGAGCTCAGGGCACTTGTTCATTTCCCATGCTAAATAACTGAATAATCTCTCCTCCCTGTGAAATATGATCTTTCTTTACTTTGTGTTGTTTTGCACACACTAATAACACATCTGCAAACAAAGCAGTTTTTCTGAAAAGCACCTGTCCATTAGTGTCTGAAATAGGATATCACATTGACACAGTTACTCACCTGTGATATTGAAAATGTAGGTGCTTCACTCTGAGATGACTGGCATTAATATGAATCTTTTTGTCTGTTTTTTCCCAAACATCTACCCACCAACATATCCTCTCAAACATCCAGACAGAGCTGTGAAATGAAAATGGCATGCCCAGGGCTAGAAAAATAAATCCTTGTTGTTAGATGGGCTTAGGCGTTGGCGGGACTGTGGGATATTGCTGTCGTTTGGACAGATTTATTTTGAATCAAGCAGTGAACTATGAACAGAGTGATAGGAAAAAGTTTGCCACTCTGCTAAAGTGGATTCCTCTCTTTTGTGAAGTTAATGAACGCAAGGAGAAAAGGTTTTGGCAGGTTTAGTGCTCTGCAGCTTAAAGTATTTAAAATCAAAGTTAGAACTTCCCTTGCTGGGAATTCACTCTTGTCTTTTCTCAGGGCACTGATTCAAGAGTTTCTGTTGTGGAAATATACTAAAGTAGTCAGGAGTTCAGTGTGGCTTAACTCTGATGAATGATCTTTCAGATTGGTATTATTATTACTATGAGTGGAGGCCTAAAATAGGACGTTTCCGGTGTGTTTCCATTCAGCAGTTCTATAAAGTATGAATGAGATTGATGTTAAATATTTTCACTTTGGACCTTCAGCTGAGAATCCCTGATAAAGATTTATGGCAGAAATCTGGTAATTGTCTTGACATGCACACATCTAGTTTTAGATTGCTGATGCCATTTGTCCTGCTATAACCATAATGCAGAGCATTGCTGTTTGACCTCGGCTTTACTTTCAGAGTGCATGGTCTCTTGATTACATGAACCAGTTCTTCATTCCTCTTCAACAAGGACAACTATGCGATTGCAGCCCAAGGCTACCAAGTTTTTCATGATAAAAATTATTCAGAGATGACTCAGTCTTTTTGTCATGTTGACTGAGATGCCTTAGATTTGAATTGACATGCACCCGTAGGAGCAATAGCATGATGAAAAGTTTGCTGTTTGTCTGATGGACACCTAAGGGGAGCCACATCAAACTCAAAGAATTGACATCCTGACACTGCTTTTGCTGCAAGGATGGCTCCAATGAAATGTTAATATCTGACTGCAATCTGCTTTGGTGGTCCTATAGATAATAATAGTGATTTCATGTTGTTTGATTAATGATGTTGTGGTGTGTTGGCTTTTATGCTCATCTATGTTTACAGGAAAAGAAAATGAGCAACGGTATAAAAAAAACCCCCAAAAACTGTGAAACTCAGGGAATAAGCTGCATAGCCTCTTTTCTCCTTGGCTAAATTTATCAAACAATCCAATTATCTTAACTGTTTTTTATTATAGAAAAGTATATCATTGCTGGCATTACCCTGCCTTAGTGTATTTAGTGTAAATAGACTTATATAAACAAAGATGCTGGTGTTCAGTTATTGTAAAAAGGATAGCAGGCTGGTGTCTAAAAAAATCCCTCACTACAAGATCATCCCAAGGCACTAAGCTGAGAGCTCATGGGTAGACTTGGTTACTGTACAAATCTTCATCTTCAACTTTGTATGACACTGTTTCTGCAAATGACTCGTACATTCAGCTCATCTGGTTTCGATGGCCAACATGGAGATTTCACTGATGAATATGTAAAGTTACTTATTTATCCTTGCAGAGTAATTTCCTGCCCAGACATTTTTTCTGGTCACAGAACATGTTGTGGTATGATTAGTTGTTGCTTGGACCACGAAATGGGGTCATTCGGTACAGACTAAGGAAGTGCGGCTGACAGACATGGGAACTATTTAAATGTGAAAGAGATTTCGGTTACAGTGTGTCTATCCTGACCGTTCTGTGTGGTTGGGATTCATTAAAGTATTTTTCTTTCTGATAGTTACTTTTTTAATTTATCTTTGAGTTTGTATTTCACACACTGGGCACAAAATATCCATTTCCCTCGAACCAAGATGTCCTTTCAATAATGTGCCGCACTCTGAGGAATCTCAAACAGTTAATTCAGTAATTAAAAACCTTGCTTCTTGTATGAGTGGGAGATTTATTCAGACCATTGACTCATAGACTCCTATGTCTTATAACAACAGTGAGGAGTGAAAGTCAGCAAGCTCAACATGTATTATCAATTCTTCGCCGCCAAAACACTTGAACAGGGATACTCAGCTTGCTTGAGGGCCACTTTTGCAAAATGGAAGGAGGCCAGTGGCTAGTTGCAGCAGCTCCATACATGTTGGTAGGATTTCAGGACATTTCTAGGATTTTAGGATGTTTCTAGGATTTTTGGATGTTTTTAGGATTTCAGGACTTTCTAGGGTTTGAGGACTTTATTTCTTTATTTATTCTTTCTATGCTTTCAGGACATTTCTAGGATTTTAGGACATCTCTAGGATTTTAGGACATTAAGGGCTTACATAGGACCTCTGTTGGGGGTTGCGGAGAACCCTCCACTGGCACTTATTTTAGTAAACAAGCTCTGTATTGATGTTGTCTTATGCACTCTGGCACCTTATGTGTACTAAAAATACAAAAATAATTCCAAGTGTAAATCACTTAAATTTATAATCTGAATTGGGGGGGGGGCACCTTTGATTTGGCCCACAGGTCGTACGTGAAGTGTCATTGCGCTTGAAGATGCTATTAGGAATCATGGTTGGATTTTCCTGTTCCTGTTGCTAGGGTAAGAGCTACAGTACATTGATAACAGATGGATTCCTACTCTTCGTCTGTGTTCTGAGGCTGTGAGGATGCTGACTTGCTACTGACAGGCCAACTATCTCACACCCTATGATTAGGGATCAGTAATGCCTGAGGGTAGGAGACAGCCTGCAAATAGCATCTGCTTCCTGCAAACAGATCCTCACATCTCCAAAACATGTGCCGAAAAGATGGTGATCTGATATGATAGTTGCTGATTTTGCAGCCTTTGGTTGATGGAATGGAAATGCATCAGGCCCGCAGGAAGTAGGCTAGGCTTGCGTAAGCCAATTTTTGTAGTTGCCAAATAGTGAAATTACATTTGTCATGTGATGCTATGTAGCCCAGAATGACTTATTCCTATAGACTTTCATTGTGAAAAAGATACTTTTTTTTTTAGCGTCACAACCCCTGCAAAGTGACTTGTATCAGAGTCAGCGTTACATCTGATTACATTTTGAAAGTCTAGACGAGCTGCCCAATTATTCTTTACAATTAAGTTAACTCAGCACTATTTTCTTCATTACTTCATCACTATTTTCTATTTTCTTTCATATTTTCTTTTCATCTACTGCATTAGACTGTAATCTGATGTACAAAGGAAGAAACATATTTTGGATACTGGCAGGAAACAGGAGTGCTGTTTCTAAATGCAAAAAAAAGTGCATTTATTTTTTTGTGCATTGTTGTTCTGTGTATTTGCCTTAATTTATAATAAGGGGTGTGCTCAAGGCCTACTGGGAATTGTAATAACTGTAGTAGCTAGCATTCAAAATTGGCCTAAGACACATTAATAGCAACAGAACACCCCTTTAAAATATATACCTCTGCACGGAGACTTGACTGGAGGCCCAACTGTTGAAGAAAGTGACTAGTACTACCATAGCATGGTAGATTTTCTTTGCAGAAGGCTGACTGGCTGTGGGTGTTAGGTATCTTAGATCACATTACACCACTGAGCCTGCTGATGGTGTACCTCTTACAAAACAAGACTTCTGAGCTGTTTGTGTATACTAATGAATTTGAATACTTTTACAAAGCAGGGCTGTGTAAACAGCCTGCATCTGTTTAGTATGTCTGTCAGACATGGCAACTTCCTAACAAATTAGCCTAATGTTTATTTTGCTTTGGCATTTGTTTTAATGGTGTCCTGGAGAGTGTGTGTAGAGGTGTGTATGCGTACCTATGTTTCTGTATATGTGCTGTGCAGGTTTGGGTGAATGATCTGGTTGAGCCGGTTTCTTACTGTCAGTGTCTGTCAACCAAACATATATCCCAGAAGCCCTTCTCTTTGCAAATGCCCCACGGCACTTCGATCACCTTTTTTCAGTCTTTTGCCCTCAGTATTCCCAAGAAAAACTCAAACCTGTCTCATCAGCTCTCAGTTGATCCAGGGCCAATTTTTTAGGTGTTACTTATACATTCATTGTCAGGCCAAAACCAAGCAAAATCTGCTTTCTTATGCTCTATTTTGCAGTCAGGGTACACATAAGCTCTCACCACATATTGATCCTTATTGCAGTCAGATTGGATAACAATCCCCTTTGGAGGGGGCTTAAGCAGTACTACATCTATCCTGTGCAATCGTGAAGTTTTGAGTTAGTTTCCAATTTAAAGTAATCAGTTTTCTTGGTTAAAATCTGTTGACCTTGACATGTTCAGAACATGTGGCTTCTGATCTGGAGTCATACACATAGTGTCTCCATTAAAAGATGTGGATTAAAATAACATGAAAAAAGTATCTTTTTTTTCCTTTGAAAACTAAACAGATTCTCCAAATGGGTGGTGTTTTGTTTCTGCATTGGCTTGGAATCGATTGAAAAATCCACTGCTTTCTTTGGTGTGGATCTGGCAGTACATTCTCGCTCAGTGATGAACACACCGGCCCACTTGTACTCTCTCTGCTTTAAAGTATCTGGCTTAACCTAGTGCTGTTTACAGTGGATCTGCGCTTCTTCATTTTCACAAACAGTCAGGATTCTGCAACGATGTCCTCCCTCCCCTCTCTACCCCTGCGCTCTGCTTGTCCTGTCACCACATGGACCTCGAAGCCCATGCGCTTTTCCCTCTCCAGTGGCTCTCCTCTCACACCAAGCTTTCAACTGCGGTGGTCCTAAAGAGAGATTGATGGGCTCTCTTCCATTACTCACTGACTTTAATGAGAACAGCCACAGTGAAAGTGGTCGAGTGGGAGGAGGAGCGATGGAGCAACAAATTCGTGGCAGGCAGTCAAACAGATACAATGCCACTTACATCACCTCGCATTTCAAGACTGAACCACAGCAACGTTGGCACACTGGTGGGTCTCTCAGTGGCGCGCCTGTTGTATTTGTTTGTTGCTGTTTGTGTGTTTTTTTTGGGTTATGGCACATCATAGAGAGAAGAAGAAATGAGTAACATAAGCAGAATATGAAATAGAGCGCAGTAATTATGAAGAATGGTAGCTTAAATGCAAAAAATTCATGGTCCTCATGGAAGTGTCCATGTTCTTCACACTTGTAGCTCTGAGCCGGTTTGAATCAAGCCCGCAGGTTATTTTCAACTTAGTGGCAGCCTGTCTTCATGCGCAGCCAAAGAGAATGAGATGTATTAAGGTTGCTTTACGTTTCAGTCTTGTTTCAAGCATCAGCAGGTTCTGAAATTACCTCCAATGAATGTGTGTGTGTACATGCATGTGTGTGAAAATTTCTACTCTCCCTGGCGTAATTGTGTCCCTAATTCACTCGTCGATAAACAGTGAGCTCATTAGATTTAACCTTGCAGCACAGCCTCCGGTGCTTTCTTTCAACATCTTTTTTATTCTCTCTCAACCACCTTCCCCGCTCTTCACCTCTCTTTGTTGTCTTCTCTCTTTCATCCCCAATCCTTTTCTTCTATTCTCCTTTTACACTCTCCTTGTTTCCTGTGTCTTGTTTTCTCTTCTCTTCCCTGCTTCTGTCTTGTTTTCTTCCTCTTTTCTCTAGCTATCATATACTTTAAAGTCCCTCTCCTCTGCGGCTCACATTCAAAAAGTCCATCTATTGAAAGCTGAGTACCCATCATGCATGAGGATTTTATGTTATATTCACACCCACTAATTCACCCTCATTATCTGATTGCACATTTCAAATGTAATGTTGAAAACACATCAGAGACATTTTGAAAGATATTTGGGCATAAAAGCGAAGAGCATGATGGTGGATCATGTTGAGACGTGAGAGTGAAGTGGTGCAATACATTCCGAGGCTTTCACGGTTGCACTGTTTATAGCAGACAGGCAAAAGTAGTAGAGAGCAGTTGTTGTTGTAGTAGTAGTAGTAGTCGTAGTAGTAGCAAGACTAGAAGTAGCAGTGGCATAATAGTGGCAGCCTAGATACATGACATACTCAAAATTGTCCACTGTTTCACTTCTGACACTTAATATTTTCCAGCTGGTGCTCCTGTGGAGAGATGATGAAACCCACATGAGCGCAGTATTTCTGTGCTTTACCATAGTGAACATTTCACATGCGAAGCCCCTTTTTAGTGCACATCTTGAATGGCACTGCTTCTCTCTTCACAGGCACTTCATTAGTTGTGGGTTGGTACCCTGAAAGTTAAATATAATGTTATTATGTTTGGAAGACCCACTTACCACTAGAAGGGGAACATGGGCAAATCGGAAAATTACAAGGTAGAAACACACGGAAGACGCATTATGTTTTTGGAGGTAAGGGATTTCCCTCTTTTTTACACTTTACACAGTTGTGGGGTAACGTGCATCAATGTTGGAATTATTATTATAAGGTTTTACGAAACTGAGTCTTTTCTGTAATGATAAAAAACACTTGGAGACAGTGATTTATGGGTTTACATTACGAAGGTCTTAAAAAGAAATTTGCCCTTTGCTGTTGACAGCAAAGGTGTGTTGCTGTTCTTGCACTCTGACAGATAATACCTTTAGTTTTCTTACTAGAGAGAATCGTTTCTTAAATCTGAATAATCTCATACTGCGTGATCTGACTTTAATAATGTTGTATTCCAGCATTTAGTCACAATTGCACCAATTAATCCAGAATAGTGACATTAATGCAGGAAGTCTAATTCAGTCACACTATGCAAACAAACACGTCTGCACACTTGCACCAGCTGTCTGTTGAAAGTGTGTGCAAGCAGGGCTTCTCTAACTGCTTTTGGCTTTGGATGCTGTTTACGCTGCCAAGCTTCAAGACAGTGAACACAAAAGCAGCCGGGTAGTGAAGTGGCCATGTGTGTTTCTTCCTGACACTGCTCTTGAGAGTTGACACACCAAAATACAAAAGCAGATTGCATTTATTTTGTTCAAAAACAGCCTCATGATTCTGAAAAAAAATGTCATAACTCTGAGATGACTATTCCATATTCTCAATAATCTCAGTAAATCTGAGCAGACTTGATTATGCGTGCTTGTCAAGTTGCGCTTCCCCACATCTCAAACCAAGGCTGAAGAAAAACTGGATTGAATTCAGTAGCTGTGTCATGTTGGCCCTCATCTCCACCCAGATTTATTGAGATGTTTTTGGAATTATAACACAATTACAACAGAGTTATGAGATATTTGCTTGCATTGCACAAATCCAATCTGTGCAGCCACCTGTGAATCATTTGCTAAATGTTAATCTGCATGTTATATGAGCTGTGATCATGATGCATTCATTTAGAACCCTCTCGCTGTTTCAACGGAGCTGCTGGGAGGTTTACAGTGGAAGACTGTTGGTGATTTTCAAGGTGTAAACATGAAGAGTAATGCAAAGAAGTGTGTAAGGAGCGCATATGCTCTTTGGATTAATGAAAGGTTAAAAGGCACTGCATAATGTTTGCAAAGTGAATGGAAGTCACATCATACTACAGTAGTCAAAACAAGACTAGTAAATAGTTTTCCCATGGCTCTGTGATCAAAATAAACACACAATCATGCACTTCAAGATGTAATATGTGCACATGACACTTACCTTGGAATCTGTCTGTGAACCAAAATCTGAAGGAGGACCCATTTTGTGATCGAGCAATGACGTTTTTACATCATCTGGTGGATTTTTGCTTGACATCTTAACCACGGTTGGAAATTATTACCAGCCACCAGCCAAATGCTGGTAAAATATGCAAGTGGTTGCTAGATTGGCTTCACTCACCAGCCACAAAAACATTAGTAATCTATTGAGTGGCTGGTAGATTTTGGAATCCACCAGCCACAGTGGCAAGTGGACAAAAAAAAATTATTTCCAACACTGATCTTAAAACTGTGTATCTGCACACATTCCCCACACCGCAGTGACACAGACCTGGTTGAAAATCAGCATTGTATCCTTTAAACAAACAAAGACCAAAACCGAGGATGCTATTATTACAACCATGCCATTATGTGGTGAAAATTCCTGCTGAAATCCCTGGCCTGGGCCTCAGACTAATTCCTTTAACGTCATGCATGTTTGCATGACACATTTGGCTGTCTTTCACATTTTAGAACAAACAAGAACAAATCCCACTTGTTAATGGAGGCATCCATAGATAAGGTTTCCATCAGCGCAGCCGTTTCAAAAGTATAGTACCAAATAATACAGACATCTCAGACAGCAGAGAAGAGGTTATGTTGGGAAAGTATGAGATGAGCAGGTTGTTCAGTTGTATTCAGGTGAGGCTTTTTCCAGATAGAAGGAAGCAGCTTACTCATGTTAAAATGCTAAAACCCTGGTGTGCTGCTTTGATCTTTGAAGGCTTCGCTCCATTACACTCACCTCGACATGATTTGAACATACAGCCTTTTGATCCCAAGTCAGATATGCTACTGCTGGTTCACACAATCTTATTGAGGCATCACAGCACTTTTTTTTTCTGAATTTGTTAACTCTGTCAGTTTCACCCATGATTACCACAGATAGTTTGTGTGATTATCTTCTCCAGTGAAGTTTCAGGCCACATCCATCTGCCTGTTTGTTTGTCTGATAGTGAGACAAGAATTTGGCAGAATTTTAAGAGACAAATTGCTGTTGGCCAAACTTTGATTACATTTTAATGTTCATCCTGATGTGGGAATTTAATCTTTCTTGATGTTTTAGGTGTAAGTGTTCATGTGCTGGAGGGCATCTCTGAAATCCCTCACTTTGTAGTTGTGTTTACATGATGTTTGTTCGAAAATCAAACCCAGAAGTCAAGCTGTAAACAAATATAAAGTGTTATAGAGCATTTAGAGGAGTTTAGGTATTTGAACCACAGAGTGTAGTCTGTTTGGTGCACTGGAGGTTACATGAAGGACAGTGAGATTTTTGGTTGCTAAACTCTTAACCTGTGTCTATCTGAGAAGCTTTAATCCCCTCTGTTGTTGTTTAAGCATGGTATGACATGCTGACATAGCCCCATTGTGTTGCAGTGTGATGAAGTGCACTCACTCTCTTTTCCTCTCTCGCGATTTACTGTGTCCATCTTAACTATTAAACACATCCTTTATCGTGGATCTCTCCATCTCACTTTCACTCTTCAGTGTCCTCCTCCCTTCCTGCCTGCCTTTCTCACCTCACATTTAATCTACCCTCTCCTTTTACCTACATGGACGTTTCCCACTGATGTTGCCTGTCTTCGGCCTCAAGTGCTTTTCCTATGTGTTGCCTGTTTCCTGTGCAGGGTCAATGAGCATTTCCACAGCTATGAAGCAAACTTCTGCATCACTCAGCGGGAAGGTGGAGTGTTGGTATGAGACCAAAACAAAGTATTTGTCACATTTGCCATTGTGTAAAGATGGCAAATGTGACATTAGAAGAAACTATTTTATCACTATTTTCTTCAGCTCTGTCTGTGATGCTTGCTTTTCTACATTGACTAGACAGGTTTGGCTGTTTTAAATATCTTAGTTAAAGGTCATGATTTTCCTGATAATTACAGTCCTCTGTTGAGTGGAACACCAGGCTCAGCTTCTTAAATTACATAATGTAGTCTGCTCAGAGGAAAACAAGTAGAAATCAGGCACTGTACGTAGTGGGTGACTGCTGTACAGTGCTGTATACACTATGCGATGTTTGTGTAACAAGGTGGAA
Organism: Plectropomus leopardus; assembly: GCF_008729295.1. Taxonomy (NCBI): domain Eukaryota; kingdom Metazoa; phylum Chordata; class Actinopteri; order Perciformes; family Serranidae; genus Plectropomus; species Plectropomus leopardus. Next base: position 19,480,286 of record NC_056483.1, read on the forward strand.
TGATCAATAGGTTATTATGAAAAATGAAATCAAAGATATATTTTTACTAATGCTAAAATGTCCTCACAATTGAGATATTTATACATTTCATATTTTGTGTAACTGCAACCAGAGCCAGTACTGTGGGCAGGGCAGGAGCGGATTTCCTCAGGTCAAGCAGAAATTGCAGTAGCACCGTTAAAAAAGACCTCTTCAACTAGTTTGTTGCTGCTTCATTTTTCATAATTCCTCTCATTTAATATTGTCCTCGAAAAAATGAGACCCTTCTTGCTGCCCTGTATGTTTCTTCTCTCAGCAGTCATTAAAACACACACACACAAACAGTTCCAGATCCTCCAGAGACTTATTACTGTAAATAGAGCCGCTACTTCCAGGCTTATATTGAAATATGATAGTCAGCAGACACACAGTGTTTCTACTTCCACTTTACTTTGTCAGTTCTTGTCCAAGCAATCACTTATTATCACCAGCTAATGGATGTTGTTAGAGAGCAGAGCTCCACCTGAGGATTGGCAAGACATAAACTTGGTGTACACAAGGCCCGAACTCCCTCCAAATACAGACACATGTGTTCTTTCTTTCTCTTTTTCTCTTTAAACAGCTTTCTTTCACATGTTTACATCTCCTGTATTTTTGAGTCCATCATTTTACTGTAACTCCGTGGCTCAGAGTTTTAGAGGTTTGTGTTTGTTAATTTTGGATGTTTGCCTCAGCGATCCCTTGGAAAGTGGCTTTCATCGTCACTCTCTCACTGCCTCTTCCCTCTGTCAATCTGTGCCTACATGTCTTTCTTTCCCTGACAAAGATTCAGACAGTCAGGAGTTCCTGTCACATTGTTAACTCTTTGAAACACAGTTCATTGGGTTAAGATATTTAAAATTGGATTGTTTCCTTTATCTGACTTAAAACTTTACATTTTCAAAAGATCATTTATCAAATTATCCATTCAATTCAGAACATATTGTATAACATCTCTAGGACCAATTGTACATGATCTCAGTTGACTGTTATTGAGACAGACACCAGTTGTTTCATGCTTATTCCATTTTTTTATAGCAAATTTTTTTATGTATCCGTATTCACATACCAAACAGTTTATTTGGCCAAGAGGCAGGAGAATCAGTTTTCCTTGAGTAACCTAGATTAAAGTATGGTGAAAGAAACAACTTCCAGCTGTGGCATTCACTGCATGACATATTTTCACAGCACTGCCTTTTGTCAATTTACCATTATGTACTTCCTGTCACAAAGAAAGTTATAATGTTAACAGGCTTTGGTATTCTAGACAGTGATCCAAAGTTATTGCAGTGACCTGTATGCAGTTTGGAAATGGAAGTTATGTTTAATAGATATCCAGACCTTGTGGCGCAATAGTAGTGCATCTGACTCCAGATCAGAAGGTTGCGTCTTCAAATCAAGTCAGGGTCGGTGATTTCCAAGATAGCAAGGGTTCACATTTAGGGAATGTATACAAAAGCCTGAACTGAGAGAAAAAAAAAACCCAAACACACGTAAGTTGGTTCCCCTGTGAAAGGGATAAAACTTGCCGCACTGAGTTGTGAGTGACCTGCTCAATGGTCACTCTGTCATCCAGACTGGCTGCTGCTAGTGTTTCCATGGTAGAGTTGCAGTCTTTACTATGTTAATACATGTGCATAGTGTGCGAATGAGCTGCATACCTTTAGACTATGTTGGCCTAATGATTTAAGTTCAGTATACTGCATCCAGACAACCAAAATAAGCAGAATTATAAGGTGAGAGTGGGTATAATATCTGTGCATAATATAAACAAACACGTAAGCTCACAGCAGGCTGTGCGTAGATTTTTGATTGGTCTCCAAGTTGCTAAGGTGTATGCCTACAGTATGTATCATGCATGTAAACAACACACACTTTTTTATTTGATCTTAAACCTGCTAAATATATAATTGCGGTAATTGCACTCATTGCATCTGTTTCTATATACATTGCAAGAAGTTGCGAAATGGGCGGACTCCCGGTTAGTTGTTATCAGCCACTTCGGATCAAATTTCCAAGGACTTTTTTGTAATGGAAACCTAGATTGCTGCAGTTGGTCATTATTATCAGGCTCTGTTCAAACACTGTTTTGTGTGAAAATACATTTCTCAGACCATGCTGCATGATGTCTGGTGTCACACCAAATGAACAATGGTTCAGGTTAACTTTGCCTTCAATGTAGGGAGCACCAGCTGCATGTTTAAGTGGTATCAGCATGTCTCTATGATATTAAAAATGTCTTTACTGGGTTCATGAGCTAATTTTGTGCTCAGTTGCAGTACAGATGTGGTTAGCGTGGTGCACTGTCTCAACTTGTAAGACCAAGGAGTTGCCACTCCTCCTTGCTGGCCTTTACACTCCTGGGATCAATGTCTGCTCTACATATGTTGTTCTTGGGCCTACAGGGATTTACACACAGACACAAAGACAGCCTCCTTTCTTCAGTGTGAAGTGTGAGGCGTGTGCTCTTGTAAAAAGTGTGCAAGGGAGTTTCATGGTCACGGTCTATTATTTCTTTACAAACCATGACCAGCACACTCTTGTGCACACGTCAGGGTTTCTGGACTGGATATGTATGGCAAGGTCACATTACACAGTTGCAAACTTAAATCACACAGATATTCAGTAATATTTAGATATAGATATTTAGATATTAAATTTGACAAACTCCACTTTAGGATGAATACCTGAGTACCCATGGCATGGATCCTTGTCATTAAATTGTGTTCAAGCACTGACATTGTACAAATCTGTCCCTTGGCAAAATGCAGATCAGTCAGATGAATGTTCTTCCTCCCATATTTTAGATTCCAAAACTTGACACCCCATCCTGTGTCCTCACCATCCAGATATGATGATAGAGTGAGCTGCCTTTGACTGAAGTTTACTCTTGTTTCCATAGCTGCTGTATACAGTTTAACCATTTGGGAACATTGACCATTGACAACATGTTTCTATTTGTACAATTCACAATAAAAAGTGCATCATGTTTTTTCCACATTTAGATCCCAGGAACCTCCTCCTCCTCCTCCAGCACGCACACAAACATAAATCCTAGAAAACACTTTGTGGCCTCTCTCTGTGTTCCACATCTGCAGTCTGTGAAAGAGTTGTGTGTGTCGTGACATCTCCACTGCGGGTTGTCTGTTCTTGGTGATTCACCCTGCGCTCTGTGTTTCTCTTGGCTCGTTTGGAGGTCCCATCTGGCAAGCATAACCTCTGTGCTTATGAAAAAATAAACAAAAGTGTGCCGAAATTGTGCTGACTGACTGCTGCTTCTATAAGTAGACAAAGAGTCTCGCAGTCAATGCTCGACCAGTTTTACTGAACCAGCAGGCCTTCATTTGCAGGGACACCGATTTTCAGTGCAGTTTGCAGCATATTTTAGCCACTAATAGACTCTGCTTGAGTAGAAACTGTCCAGCTAAGTTGTCTTTGATTTGTTAGTTGAAAATTACAAGGGTTTATCTTGTTGCTCTGTTATTGTGAATATTGTGGTGGATCTTTCTGGTACAACCAAATGATAATATTCATTCATTGTTCTCTTTTTCCTGTCTTAATTTAGTTGTCTGTACACCAATATTGTTACAAATTGGTGCTGGCATGTTTGCAGCTCTGTGTTCTTTCCACTTGACTTTAAGGATAAATATTTAAATATGTGAAGAAAATGGTAAGGAATTAATTAATGGCTTTAAATTCTATTACAAGTCCTTCACAATTGTATAATAACATAGATATTTCATATCTGCACCAAATCTGGCTGTTCCTCTTCCCAGTCCAAGGCAGAGCAGATGGCCTGGATGGGATGTGTCCCTCAGGGTCTCAGACTGAAATGTCCTCTCAGGAATGTGACACCCTCTCCCTCTGCTTCTGTTGGTTTGTTTCTGATGAGCATTGAAAACTGGCAGACTAGTTAGTAAGCCCCTAAAAGAAATTGTCCTTTTGCTTTTTCGCATCCATAGGCAGGTCATGGGTCAGGGTGAACTAACTGTATCCTGTTAGCATATGAATTCTGTATTTTGCTGAGGATACCTCAGTGGGGGTTTGAGATGGAATAATAGCACTTCTTACAGCTCGATGTTGCCCTGTGGTGCTTACCTTGCTAATCAAGGCTCATTAGCTTCTAGGCATTAGTAAGCCATTTACTTATGGCTTTAAAAGTAATTTATATCACTATTTGTATACCATAGGATGCCTCTCAAGATAGGAACATATTAAGCTTATTTTTTAGCTTTATGGTAGCAAATACATCCATGCTTTGATTTTCATGCTTTGATGATTTTCTCCTCCGTGCACCCCAGTAGCCAAATCATGCATGTTACTTTGCATGTCCCATATTCCCAGAAGTCGTTGATGCCCAAGACAGTAAATGTGTGTAAGATGTATGTGCATGTGTGTAAAGCCCACCTGCTGTTGCTAATGACCACTTGTCTCAGATGGGATGAAACTGGCTTGCTGCCCAAACAGGCTACCTATCTCGGCACTCCAGACCGATTGCTAATAAACGTGCTAATAAAAATGTGACTTTGGGATGCAAGCCAACATGTGAGCTACATGCTAAGCTTCAGCACAGTTTTTAACCTTTTCACAGTCCATAGTCCAGTCCTCATTCATTGCATTTCACTAACTGAATTATTAGTTAATTTTTATGTCAGTAACCTACATTTCGGCCATTTATTGAGTAATTTATGTAAATAGCATCTTTACATTTGGCCATAAGTTTCCTTAGATGGTTATTTTAGGACCATAAGGATGATATCATGTTTAAAGAACATGCTTGAAAAAATCCACTAATTGATGGTAATTTAATTTTCTGTCATACAAAAACTATCTGCTGTATTTTTAAAGCCTGTCATGCCTCTTAATCACTGACACATCCTGTCTGAAGGTTTACTCTTTAATTGGCTTAATGAGGTATCATTATGAAAGTACTCAATGAGATCCTCATGTGATAATGTCTGTTTTAATTTGTTAGTGAAACCTTCATCACAGCAGCAGTTCCAGCTCGTGCTGAGCCATGAGACAGCGTGTCTGCCCTGTGTAGACACACACATGCACGCACACACACACACACACACACACACACACACACACACACACAAGCAGTCCGACCTGTTTTTTATCCAGACCAGATGCTCAGCTTTTCCACGTTATACTTATCATGACGGGTGATATGTGTAGTTGTAGTCCTGGAGAAACAAGGTTTAGGGACTACAAATCCCCTAGTCAAGCAGATCACACAGCAGGGCAGACAACTATAGAGTTTGATCCAAGCGTACATCTCATCCCAAATGAGCAAGCTTTGTAAATCAGGTGACAGCAGGATATTTTCTCCAGCTCTCTGTCTGTCTCCCCTCCACAGTTACAGTAAAATACTCCTGAGAATCGACAGTAGTCTCTGTTCTGGCTCAGTGTGTGTAGGAGTGGCCGATATTTGGAGGTCTCTGTGTAAAGAGGCTGCAGGTTTTGGCTCAGTGTTTGACAGGCTGGTCTGTATTACCAGCTTGGTCCCTTGTTAACCTCTCTGCCTGCCTGCTCGTTTAGTGCACAGAGTTGGGGGAATGTAAAGTGTTGGCCAAAAGAAATATACATACATCTATTTTAGTTTTTCATATGTGTCTGTGCTACCATTGTCCAAACCATTAATCTTGTAGTAGGCTCTTCTAAAATAATGTTTCTTAGTACAAGTGAAATTTTCTGCCAGTTGTGTGGGAAACGTTAGCTTGCTTCCATCTGAAAAAAAAGTAGTTGGGAAGTAAGTGACTCATTAATGAACTTGGTACATTTGGGCTTTCTGAGCACTCTGTTCACTCTAAATGCAAGATGCTGTTTGGTACACACACATCCAAATGAATTGTTGAACAAGCTGAATGATTTATGATGTATGTTATTAAGTAGAACACTGACAATGAGTGAAAGAGTGGTGAAGTCTGGGAGTTTGTGAATTTGTAGTTGGCCCCTTTTTGAGAGCAACAAGCCAGTATTGGAGATATTGTCAAGGAAGGCTGTCATGAATGCTCAATATTTACAAAACTGCACTGAGAGCAGTCCAACTATGGAAACTGGACTGATATGAAGTTTCTGTTTAGATTGTGCTTGGTGAAACAGACTCTTGATGTGCAAGTTGATTTATCCTATAAAAAATTCAGATAATTAGATAAAAAGATACTTCTTGATGTGTGGTTTTTGTAATGCATAGTGGAATATTCTGTCTTAATGCTGAAAAAAACTATCACTGTGTTGGAAAGAGAAGATTTATTTCAACAAGCCAGAAGTTCAAGAAAAGAATGGGTCATCCTTATATTTAGAGATTAACTCAACTTCTTAATGAACTACAGTATATTCATAGGTTAAACAAAAAGTATATTTTTCTCAGTTGAGTGAAAAGTAGTGTATTAATATTTATGTAGATGTTTAACCTACATCTTTCACAACTGGGGTTGTTGTTAGTTAGCAGGGTAGTGATGTGATGATAAATTGGTGGAACTGCTTAACAACTTTTTGTCACCTGACAGTCCAGTTATAGCAGCGCATTACCCAACTAAAGTGTTACTAAAAGAAGATTTCAAACATGAGGTCACCCCTACTCTTTCTGTCTTTGTGGGTTCGCACCTCTGTCTTTGTCTCTCTCTCAGGGCAGAGTAAGCATGTTTATCTCAGAATCTATGTTGTAAAGTTTTATGCATGCCAACTTTCAGTGTCTGCAGCTCCTTAAAATTTGTGAAAATCTGAAAACTTTATTACTGGCAAGACCATGAAAGTTACTCATGCCCATCAAATGTAGATTTTGAACCATCAGTAATGTTTCTTTGCACCATGCTGTACACTATGAAAGTGCGCCTATGGATAATAACATGCAGTAGGCCTCCAGTGTGTGCAAAGCTGCATGTATGTGTGGAGGGAGGTGTCATATTTCTCCCAGCGTTGTACTCTGCAGGTTGTTTTAGGCAGGCAGGGCATCAATAATGCAGAGACCCTGGAGGTGACTTTGTCTCAGAGGAATACCAGCGTAAGACTTCCCTCAGTGTACTTGTTCTTTAGCCCATTACTGTGTGCCTACACACAGACAGACTGTATTTAGCCCACAGTTTGGGACTGCCATGTTCCACCAGGAAGCAGTCATTATGCCCCGACGTGAAGCTCTGATTATTTTAGTGAGCTAAAACAAACTTGGTCATCTAAACTAAACTGGATAATCAGCTGCTGTCTCCCACAGACAAAGGTTTGACTCACCCCAACCTATGATGTCAACCAGCCATCTTGTCTGTTGGGGCAATTGGAGCTAAAGAAAGCTTTTTTAAACAACCGCTAAGTATCTCTTTATGAATGATCAGTGTCCGCTCCACAGAGGGTTTTGTCTAGACAACACAGGCAGTGACTATAGCAAGGCTTCCTAAATTCTTCATTCAGTATTTCTTTACATAAGAGGATTTTTTTCTATAGGGTATTACAACTGACATAAAGGTGCAGTGATTTTGTTAGGGTTTTTATAAATATATCAATAAATTTAAGTGTTTAATGTGAATGAGCATTATGTGAGGCCTTTGTTTGCCATCATTAACTACACATTCTTCAATTTCTGTTGCTTTTACAGGTGTATGTGTTTGTGTGTCTAGCAAGCACCCACACACCAACATACTTGTCAGCCCTGATTATATACAATAAGTCAGTGATGTCTATGGCAGTTATTCTTTTATTGTGAAAAAATGATGCACTGGCACTTGATTAACATGCAAGGACTTGTATTGTGTATTGTGTAAATGTAAGCTGCACATGTGACCTTGTAGTAGTAGCTGTAGCAGTAACCTGCAACTGTCCTATATCTTCTATTTTGCATTTGTTTTACGTTTGCTTGATAGCAACGGTGAACGTTTTAGCCAAGATAAGGGGTTAGAGAGGTGTGTGTTTATCCGTGTGTCTGTGTGCGTATGCATGTGTGTGTATGTGTGTGTGAGAGAGAGGCAGAAAGCATCTGTGACACAGTGTTTATGACTCACAGGGGAGCAGAGCACATTCACTTCATAAATCACAGCCATTATTGTGCTGCAGAGCACAAACTCAAAAGGGGGAGGCTGAACTACTGGCTTGAACTGGTGATTCACAGGGAGGTCTGTAGCTACTCCCAGAGGTTAGAGGTCAAAGCCTAATAGTGATACCAAAGCTCTGTGCTCAGGTAGTGAACGTATAGAGATTGTGCAGACTCATCGAAATGTTTTGTTGAGATTTTAGTGAGAGTTTGGTAGTTATCTGTCTAACAATATTTGCCAGACCCACGTGTAAAGTTACACTTTAATTTTCTTCAGCACTTTGACTGCTGCTTACATCTCAACTGCTTTTATAGCTTAAACTGACACCTCAAGATCAGGGGTTGGGGTGAGACCCACTACTGGAGTGTGACATGCTGACACCTCTTATAGAGTGGCCTGTCCTGCAACTGAAGGCATGTTTAAGGACCAAAGATGGGTGCGTGGACACAGGGCCACTAAGCTTGAGAATGTGGCACTGTTAGAGGCCTGGCCAGGACCATGGCTGCATGCGGGACAAGGTGACCCTGTGAGCCTAAGCCAGAACCTGCTGCCGTCAAAGAGAGTGTGGGTATGTGATGTGGTGGAGACAGGGCTAGGCTTTGTAGCATCCCAAACTGACTAACAGGGCCACACCTCAAGCAGGGCCATGCTGGCTGGTGGATCTGGTGCATTTGAGTGTTCAGAGTTATTAGATGTTAGGTGGTGGTGATGTACTGTATTACTGAAGCACCTTCTGACATCTTCTGATCTTTACACAAAACCATATTTGCTCATCATCTAACGCTGTTAACTCAACTTTATAAAATGTTGTCTTAACTGGGATTTGAACCCCAATCACACAATTCCTGTGGATCAATTTAAACCTCTACTCTATCCAGCTGCTGTCTAAGCTTCCTGATACACAATTCATCAGTTCAGTGTTGCAGTCCTGGCTGTGAATTTATTTGATAGTCTGATGTGCTTAGTTATAGGTAATATGTACTTTGGCAATAAAGGCAAAAAATAACATCAGTTCACTGTTTCAGTTTTTGAAAAGCTTTATTTTTAGGGGATTCAATCATTATCTATGGAAAAGCCAGAACAGATGATGTCATATAGCATTAGCTAATTTGAGATTACTAGGCTGTCTGATTTGCACTGAAGGATTATCTTTTTGCTAAAGCAAGCACACAGTAAGCAAGTTTATGGTTTGTTAATCCTTTTGGCAGATCTTCCACAAATAGGTTGTCACCTGCGGGACACTGTGGGCCTTTAAATTTCATGGACAGAAATTTTTTCTTTGCAAAGAATCTTAACATGAAACAGAATCCTCTAATTTTACACTGTTTTCTTGTGTAAAATGTTGCTTACGTTATAGTGCGGCAACCATGACCAAACTTTTAGAAGTTATTCAAACTTAAATCAAACGGAATGGAAAGACTAAAGGAAATTCATTTGGTATGAAATTGCCATGAACAAATTCTACACATTTATCTCACTTTTAGTTCCATATTTTCTGTAGATATCAATTTCCTTTTTATCTGTATAACTGCACTGCTTAAATTGCACCTTATCACCTTTAGAAGGGTGATAAGATAATGAACACAGTATTGTCCTTTTGTACCACTCCTCTTTTGTCACCTGCTTGCATGCTTCTCCATCTCTCCCGCTTTCTCAGTTTACAGAGCAGACCTTGTTGGCAGATTACATCTGTCCAGTGTACATGTGGTGTGTGAAACTGCATCAACCTGCTTGTTTTCTTTATTTAAGGGATCATCTCCAAACGCTTGACATTCTCTAATGCTAACTAATGAGAAACATGTCATTGTGCTATCTTAACTAAAACCCACAAGTCTGACTGGCATCTCTTCTTTGGCGTCAAACCAAAGGTTTCCTCCCTCCAAGCTTATTTATGTGACCTGGACTGCATAGCTGCAGTGACATTTGTAAGCCTGTAAAAGGTCCTGACCCCGACGTGATTTGAACACGCAACCTTCTGATCTGGAGTCAGACGCGCTACCGTTGCGCCACGAGGTCGTGCTGCAACATTGGACATTTGAGAACTACATCTAGCTGCTGACATTCCCCCCCCATGGGAATTGTACCACTTGCAGGAGCTAATGCAGCAATCATAACACACACACACAGGCGCATGTTCTCTCATTCTCACACACACTTTCTCACACTCTCCCTCCCCCAGTCTCCTCCAGGGCACCAGTCTTTGTGTGGTCTTTAACAGGAACAGGCATCCTGCTCTGGTACAAAGACACAGATAATGGGGTGAAGAGAGCTATTGTCTGGGCTTATGTCACAAGAGTGTGTCTGTGTGTGTGACACAGAGAACAACTACCTCTCTGTTATCCCTCACCTTCTATAGTGGATCAGATAAGGGGATACCTGATCAGACTAGGGTGGTGGTATGCCACTCACGCTATGTATGAATGAATGAGTAAAGCTCCGTAGTGACTAAGCAGGTCACTGGGGCAGGAGCTAAATGACAGGCACACAATACAAACCGGCACACCCTGCATATCTGCTCATATCTGCTCTTCCTAATACAAAAATCTCCTTGTCTGCTGCAGATCTGTTTAGTGCAAACATAACCTAGATTATTCTGCGACTGTATGTAAAGCAACCACGCCACTTTTTGCATGTCTTCCTCAGTCTGTTAAATGCTCTTCTGTTGCATTTGCAACATTTTGCTATACATGTAACCAGATCCTCCACTTAAATATTCCTCATGATACAAGTCGGGCTCATTTTTCACTACTGCTGCTCAGTTTGCATGCTGTACATTCTTGCAATGTTGAATTTGGCAAAGCTGTGCAAAGCTACTCCCCTCACATCTGCACCTTATAGTGACATGTAGGTCCCTTTTAATGACTTTTTCACTCTTTGGACAGATTTTGCCGTACGTTTTGAAGAAGATACATTTGTTAAGTGGTGATAATATTGTAATATGATCTTAGTTATAGTCTAGCTGGGTTATATAGTTCTCAAGTATGTGCAGTATGTTATGATACCTATCAAGTACCATATTTGATATTTTTATCCCTTTGTTGGCAATTCAGGATTTCATCATGTCATGGAAATGAAGAAGTGGGTATTGATATCCTAGTCTTATGATGCTTTAGTTGATGTTTTTTAGGAGTTGTATGTCTGATCCTGACCTAAGAATGTTCAGTGCTGGTACAAAATGTTTTACGTCACAAGACATCGATGTAACTCTAGAGTGTTGATAATCACAGGTTATACTGGTTTTCCCAGGTTTTCACTTTCTTCCTGTTTACAGTAAGGTGAACAGATATGTGCTGTTCTCACGTCACACAGCTTTTCATCCAACTCCACACATAGATGGCTCAGCATGTATTGTACTTGTACAGATATGTTTTGTTTGTGTGTTTCTGTCCCCTTGTTAATGAAATAATTAATAGTTGCCCATTGTCTCTATATTAAAGGCTAGCTACGTACCAAGTTAGTCTTAGGACTTGAATGTTTATGTGGTCTGGAGAGGGAAAGTCCTTTCTCTGACATGTAGTTGCCCTTGAGAATAGCAACGGTATTGACACGGTGTGTGGATCTGATGCCGGTTTTGCCCTCTGATGCACTTGAAGTTTCCATGGTAAAAATTACCTCAAGGCCGAAAAATTGTTAGTAAAGTTATTTGCCACAATCAGCAATGAATTTTCCATCTGTTTCTGGAAGGACTTTACACAATGAGAGTAGCAGTATCTTTTTGGATACATGAAGATAATACGACACTGATCCTTTGTGGAAAATTGTCTTTCCACTTGCTGGCTGAAGGCCGCACAAAGACGTGTTCTGCTCAAGGACCAGTAGGTTAATGACTTTGGAACTTTGTGCAGAGTTTAGGTTTTTTCAAAAAAAAAAAAATCTGTCTGTAGTTATAGAGAGATGTTGTGTTCAAAAAGTCAGAAAGCTACATCACTGCAAGAGCCAATTTTGCATTTGTTGATTTAGTGGCAGAGATGATGGGTGACTGCTGAGTGTGCTAACACTTTATCAACTCCACAGCTGTCCTCCCTACCTACTGTTACTCTGCACTACAGTAATATGAATGACTCTGTCACAATGCACTCTTTGTTGGGAGGATCTGCTCCCTCTCCGTTTCTCTTCAGTCCATTTGTACTGGCTGAAGTACGTGTGTTCAAGATTTGATTAAGCCCATATGTGTTCAGATGCAAAAGATGTGATGAAAGTTTGATTTTAGGTTGCTCCTACACAACTACAATAGATCTTCTATGTTTGCAAGAATATACTAGATATGAATCTTTTTGTGAAAGAATTCCACTATAAGTTATTCAGATCAAATTGCATCTGTTAAGAAAAATCAAAGTTTAAGAGAATCCTTGTAAAAAGAAGAAAAGAATTTGGCTAAACAGACAATTTGGGCTTTTGTGAGCTGAATTGCTAACATGACCAGCTGTAGGAGCTCGACTAATTCTTACAAGTATCCACCAGAGGAAAAAAAAAACAAACACTTGAGCCCTGTGTATGTGCGCGCACATGTGCGTGTGTTTTAGTTAAGACCTAAGCATTTACACCAAAGCATTCAGAGATGACCCCCAAAATATAAAATCCAACCCAATCCCAGCAAGTGATGAATTTTCTGTTAATACTCTTGTAATGAAGAGGCCTTGAACTGATCTTGGCTTGCCGGAGGCAAAGCACCACTGATGTAGGGCTCCCCACATCATTTCAACCAAGTCAGATCTAAACAGTGTTTGTCAAATGCTTTCCTTCCATCCCGAGTGAATTTCTGGGATTACGTTATGTGGCTCAGCTCCTGTCAGAGTCATATTTGTTCCTCATAATCCGTCCGAAGAACAAGTCTGGATGAGGACCATGCCAAACAGACATGGGGCATGTCAGCCTTTGAACTTATTTCCCCCTGTTTAATACTGAAGGTCAGTTTTTGGTCTGTAATGACTTCCAAAGATGTTAGTGTTTTTTTTATTGCTGTGTTTTCAATTCTATCAGTTGCCCTAACTATTATGGGAACTAAATAATTCTCTTTGCTTCTGATTTTTCATCTTTTCTTTTAGGGGAGTTTCTGATAAACTTGCCATCTTTTCCGTCCTAATAACCTCAGAAGGAAGGAAAATACCACACAGTTATTCCCCACATGATTTGGACCACTTTGCCTGAACCACATTGGAGTTCAGTACAACAGAGCCGTGCATGAAGGCATCTAACCACAGACCCGAAGACAGCTCAGTTTTAGAGGAAGAGAGACAGAGGGAGGGAAACAGAGTGAGAACAAAATGCAGACACAAAGAGTGAGGATATTCTTCCCTGACACAGTGAAGAAGGAAGGACGGTCACAGAGCTCAGTGCTTTCTCTTTTAACCTCTTGCCTGACTGAGGGAGAACAGGGAGGAAGGAAAGGGACACAGAGAGAGAATGAGAAACTTTTTACTTATGAATGTCACATGTTCAAACCACACAAGGAATCTTGTACCATATATTGTTTCAGTATTAGAAAACTGTTCAACATTCACTCGATATATGAAAATGATTTATATATCCAGTAGTTTCCTCTATAAACTATACTGGTATAAAAAAGGCAACAGGAGTTAGACCAAGACCTGAATCAGACTTTTTGACATCTCTTTTATCCTAAAGCAATCTATATTATGCCTTAAAAATATATACATTTCTGTAAATCCAATCATGATGGACAAAACCAAATAAATTCTTTCTAAAGCTAATGTAACTCACTTATCAAAGTATCAGTAACTACAGTCTAAGGTTTGGACCATATACTGAATGAAAATAATGGACTGAGCCACTGTGACTTCAACGTTTGGTTTGTGGAGTCAGAAGTGACCCTGAGGGTTGAAGCTGTGGAGGAGTGAGGGCTGGATCTGATTCATAGACTGTAGTGATGCCTCACAGACAGCCTATCAACAGGATCACATGCTTCATTATGTGTAACTTGATGCCTTAATAAAATGTAAACTGGTGAGACATCAGGAGGGGATGGTTTTGAATAACAGTGGTTGACAGACATACAGTGATATATTGTACCAGACACATTTAATTTCTATAAGGACAATAAATTAAAACTTTTCCTAAATGGATAAAAGCTTTAAGAGTACATTTTGTTGGTAGATATTGTATTTTCCCCTCACATTTCCTAATGATTATCCCAAAAAAGAGTTCTCTATTTGCATGAACTGGACACTGGCAATCATATTTGTGAGGTGACTTAACAAGCCCGAGAAGGCAAAAATATTAAAAACATGTACTGTATAGTGTTTAGAAGAGCTGTTATTTATGCAGGTCTCCTCTAAAAGGTCATATTGGATTGTTTGCATTTTGTGTAAAGTACTGAGTTGATGCAGGACTTCATCTGCACATGCTGTACCTGAACACATTATGTATGCATAAATAATATTCATATGCTGATGCAAAAAAGGTAATGGCAGTTTTTGTGCTAAGCAGGGGAGGGTGGAGGAGTGTGTCACCTGTTATGAATTGAAATATAACCATAAAAATCCATGAATATTATACCTTCTGTTGTGCCTGTATCACATTTATTCTCTTCCCTACTCCCACATGGAGAAGGGAATTAACCAAAGGCTTGCTTTGCAGGCCATCCAGCAGGGGATTAGATATTTCATAACTGCTATCATAATGTCAATCCATAACCATGTCAGAGCCCCTGTGTGCCAGCTGACTGGATCATTATATGGACCACGTGGTGATTAGATCAGCTGATTCCTAAGGAGACACATGCTGCTAATTCCTTCGCCCTGGCAATGCTAACATGTTGTATGGCTTTACTCACATAAAATCCCAAGTCTATATGGTGAAAATAAAGCTACTCTCATAACAAATCTAAAACTGTCCTCTTTCTTCTTCCAGGACCCCAGCTACTGGGTCCAGGTTCACCGGTTGGAACATGGGGATGGAGGCATTTTGGACCTGGATGACATGCTGTGCGATGTGGTGGATGACAAAGACAGGGTGAGTCAACATGTGTCTGGCATTGAGAGAAAAGGGCACTATGTGTTTGCATAATTTATTTATTTTCCCAAAACTGCCATTACCTGTTTTGCAACCTCTTCTCATTTCCCTTCACCTTTTCCTTGTGCAAAAACATCATTAGTTGTGTCTGCACTTTGAGCAGAAGGCTTTTGGCAATACTACAGAGGGTTTCACTAACATGTGCTTATGATTACACCTGTCTGCTTTAGCTGTCTCACCAATACCAAAACATTACAGAACACTTAACTACAGCACACCACCATGCTCTCTGTGTAATCATTTCCACCTAATGGCAATCCTCCGCTTCTTTCATTTATGTGGAAGGTTGAGTGATAGAGTGTGGTCTTCTGTGTCTAATTCAAGGCACCTCTTTGATGTGTGTGTATTGATATATTTTTGAGTATGCGAGTGTGTGGGCAACATCTGTGTCAGAGGTAGCATGATATCACACGACCCACCCCACCCACTAGACCAACTGTAAATGATTACCCACAATCCCACTGCATCACTCTCATGGGAACAGCTCTGACTACACCTGAGTCACCAGCTGTTTGACTTTAATGTTGGGCCAGTTGGTGAGCTGTAACTCCTCTTTGTGTCTTTGAGAGTTGGATGTGGTTTCAGTGATTTTTTAACCAGTTACCAGTTTGCATTTCATTTATATTCAGCACATAGCTCATGATAAAAATACTTTTTATACCTCCACACCGGCGTTAGGGGCGTTTCATTCTGAGGGACATGATATCTCAGGACTGCCACATGGACACAAAGATGAGCTGATTAGACACTGGTGGTCATAGGTTAAGGGTCAAGGTCACTGTGACCTTCCGTCTATCTCATCCTCATGAAGACAATATTTGGCACATATTTGGACAAGAATAAATTAATTAGAATGTGGTGGTCAAGGGTTAAAGGTCGCTGTGACCTTATAAAGCATGTTTTTGGGCATAACTCAAGAATTCACATTAAATATGACAGAATTTCACACAAATGTCCATCAGGTTACAGTGATAAATTGAAGACATTATATATCCAAAAGGTGAAAGGTCAGCTTTGTTGTAACATCATATTGTTTTTCAAAAACACTTTAAAAACACCTTTATTTAATGGCACAACTCAGGAACAGAAGAGACATTTGGTCAGATACTGAATTGGTGACATCAGTCTTGGGTGTCCACGTTGAAATTGTGCTGATTGTGTTGATCTGCGGCGCTGCCCTGAAAGACATGGAAATAAACTGTAAGTGCAACTTGACTGGTTTGCGGAGGCATACAACCATGAGATGGTAATTTTAGTTTTAATACAATGAGTGTTTTCTGCTCAGTGTAGTGTATCCTAGTGTAGTGATGGCATGCGTAATTTATCTGGGTTCATCATCACTTCAAAGATATCTATGCTTAGGACTATCATAATGTATTCCTCTAAAATGCTGATGAAACATGTGAGTTTCGATTGAAAGTGTTATCTCTGATTCCTGATCTGTAAGCACTTTTCTCAGGATATCTGATGTCTTGGAGCCACTCTTATCTTGTGAAATCAGAAAATATATCCTTCTCAAGAGCACTGTGTGTTTTGTGCTGTTATTTTATGTTGAAAATAGATTCCCCACATCTAAGGTGAAAAATTCAGTGAGCTGTGAATTGATCTGAACAGTCGGTCTGTTTGATACGCAGGTGCTTTTCTGATTTGTGTGTGCATTTGTGCATGAATGAGAAACTGCGTGTCTGAGAGAGAGGAAGAGTATGTGTGCATGTGCATCTACACACCTTATAATGACTATGTGATAGGTGCCATGGTTACGCATCAGGTGGGATCAGGGGTGGAAGCAGCTGTTTTGCACCTGCTGTCTGAAACACTCCTTTCTCCCCTTTCTCCTCTTTCTCCTCTTTCTCCTCTCCTCTCCCCTCCGCTACTTTCCACTTCTCTCCTCTATATTCTGTTGTCCATTCACACAATAAACAAAGAAAGGAAGGAAGGCAGAAATGAAAAGGATTTTTTTAAGCAGTTACAGCAAACTAATTGAAGTTGAATTTGGCACATATGTATTTTCTTTTTTTTCTTATCTTACATTTGTTCGAACATTGTGGATATCTACTCCCCCTGGTGGCTATGTGGGCTCTTTACAGCCCACTAATGACAGAATATTAAATTTAAAATAACAACATTTTCCCAGCTACAGCTAACCGCTAACAGCTAATTTTGATTATGTGTGTCATGCCTATAATTTAACAGTGATGCTCTAAAGGATATATCACAGCTCTGGAGTGTACCCTTTACTGTATTAGTGTCATAATGTCAACTCTTAGCACTATCAGTCAGCCTGTAGGAATACACAGTGATTAGAGTAAGGTCACAAGACTGACATACTGTAGTGAAACTTTGTTGCTGGTTGCTGTCAATGACACACAGTGCATAGCTCAGCTGGATGTGAGCCGAGACAACTAACTTAACACCAGTGAAACAGCCCTCTGTCTGTGTGTGCACATGATTTTATCTCAAAGTGTGTGGGTGTTTGCTTCTTTGTGTGTGTGTATGTATAGTTGTCAGTAGTAAATCCAGTCTGTCCAGTTCTTTCCATCAGCTGCTGCCCTGTTTTACACTACGAACAGCCAGAAAGGAACACAGTTTATCAGATCGTTTTAAAATTTTAACCCAGTGATGACAATGCTGCTTTGTCTTGCTGTTACATGATTGTGTCATTCAATAATATTCAAAGACTTCCAGGTATGTCATCTATCTCCTCTCTGTTTGCGTCTCCTGCATCTGTTAATCTGATAGCAAGGTGAAAGTTTCTACAGTAGAGTAACTGATGTGCAACTGGTAAGGGAATGTTTTTGAACAGTTGACAGCACAGGTTCACATATGTGCAGTGAGTCAAGTGCTTAAAAACCACTGACCCCGACGTGATTTGAACACGCAACCTTCTGATCTGGAGTCAGACGCGCTACCGTTGCGCCACGAGGTCTTATGTTTAATTATTGACAACAGTGTTACGAGGTTTGTTTGTACAACACATAGTTGCGTTACAGAATGCCAGTTGTAGTCCCTTTATGCTACTCAATGGAGTGCGGAGAATGAGTTGCAGAGTCTTACAGACTAAGGAAAGAAGCTGCACTGTAGTCTGGTGGTCCAGCAGTGGATACTTCTGTATTGCTTGACAGACGGCAGCAGTGTGAAGGCTGTAGCTGTGGCAGTGGTGACTTTTAGTATCTTTTGGGCTCTTTACAGGCACCTCATCTCAGTGATATCATCACTGATGTTTGGGAGATGGGTACCATTGATGTTCTGGGTGATTTTTACCTCCAGCTGCAGAGCCCTCCTGTCCTGGGTTATGCACAGTTTGTGCCAGTTTGTAACATTTCCAGTTGGGATGTTTTCTGATGCTCCTCTGTAAAGTTTAAGAACTTTGCAAGGGAATTTTGCCTTCTTAACTTTTTTTGAGAAATAAAGCTGTTTCTGAGCTTTTTTCACCAGGATGGAGTTGAGAGACCACATCAGGTTCTCTGTGATGTTGATTCCCAGGAACCTATAGCTGTTCCTGTATAACTGTTTTTATTAAATTTATTTGAATATTTGATATAATCGAATACATCAGTGGAGTGACTGTAGTCCTTAAAAACCATTGACCCCGACGTGATTTGAACACGCAACCTTCTGATCTGGAGTCAGACGCGCTACCGTTGCGCCACGAGGTCCTACACATAGCCTTTCTCTCTCATAACCTGTATTGACATAACCTTGTTTACATTCCAGTAGTATGTCGACTATACAGTTTCCTGCCTTTCCTGCTGCCTGCTCCTTGTAAAAAGCATTGTGCCACATTTATACTATTACTAAGACTGTGGTAAAGTTACTTCATCCCTTATTCCAGTTTGGTTGGATGGGAGTAAGTTTAAATATATATACACTTGCTAAAATAGGCAACACTAATATTACAACTTTGTAGGTTGTAATGGATACCATTCATTTGATTCAAAGTATAGTTTTAAATTAAATATGAAATTTGTTTCCACCCAGTTTCAGTTTCGTCTTTTTCTTAAAAAAATATATTTCTTATGTTTTCTAAAAGACCACATCCCATTCTTGCAGTGCATCAGACGAGACTCCGAACTGTATATTTACTGACTGCTGATATCCATGTTGTGTCGATGGTTTTGCTGGAACAATTTTTGTTGTTGTTTTTCTGTAAATAAATAATTTCACATCTCCTGTGTATCACTGCTGTGACATGGAGAGAAAACAAAGCAGAAGGGAGTTAATGTAGACACCGTTGTCACATTGCAAGTTTTGGTAACATTACCGTTGGGAGCACCCAAGCTGTGTGTGTGTGCGTGCACACGCACGCGTTCATGATTTCTGGCTCAGGTTCAACCGTCAGATTATCATGCTGTGATTCATATGCAGTCATAGAGCTGCATGTTGCAGCCTGTCTCTGCCCCACAGATTGTCACATTGATGATCTAACTTCCAAATCGCATGCATGAGAAATATAAAAGTGTATCTCTACCGTCACTTAGTTTTAGTCCTGGCTTTGTGTTGCATAAATGTCCCCCTCACTGATCCAAGTTTTGTTCTGTGTGAAGTTGAGCTCTATGTCTACATTTCTTTCTTTATAAACATAACTTTGTTGACTTGATGTTGGTTTGTTGGTGACATATTAGCTCAGATCACAGAGGAAGGTTTTTCTCTGAGAAGGCTGAAAATTGTCATTCAGACAGAGCAGAAATGCAGGAGCTTTAAGTTCCATCTCTGTCCACCATGTCCTTACACTACCTGTTGTTTATATCTGCAACTAGCGATTAATTTACTATAGATTGTGTTTCAGTAACAATTGATAGATTTGAAAGGATTCATTGATGTTTACAAGCAGTTGCAACAATAGCTTTTTGGTGCACTACTGCCACCGATTGGACTGAAATGTGTATTAGTTTGGCAGAGGAAGAGCATTTTTCTTCATCTTCTAGTCCAGATAATTCTATAAAACCTTTTGTATGACCATTTTAATCTGGATGTATAGGGGGTATTTTTTTATACAAATGTCCTTCTGTGACCTCGTTTCTTTACTGTACAAACACAGGATGTATCTGTAACGCTGAACGTGAAGCTTTACTGAGAACCCTGTGCTGTGACAGTGGAGCAACTGAGTCCAGGTCAGCGGATTTTGTGTTCCAGTTACATCAGGGTCAAAGCTTTTCAGGTGCAGAATTAGCAGTGGATTTGAAAGGGGAAAAAAACTGTTCACATTTAGGCCATATTAGTGTGTTGCAGATAGTAGGTTTTTGCTGACCTGGCTTTTCAGAATATCTGACAAGACTCAGACAATGATCAAAATTACATATTTGAACCTCAATGTTCATTTCTTACCACAGCCAAATAAATCAAACATCAAGAAAGAACTGTTTTTCAGAAAACAGTAGAGATTGTCGTCTCATATCTGTTTCATATGGACAGCAAGACACACTACTAGTAATTTCAAAAAAGACTATCTCCAGTTTTTTTTTAGCAGGGTAAGTCTTCAACAGGAGCCCCTAGCAAAATAACACAAGCTCATACAGTCAGTCAAAAGTGTCTAGAAAGGAGGTGTAAACTTTCATCTAGCTCAAGAGCCTTAGGTCAGACATTTGAAAATTCATTCAGTATGAAAAAAATACCTCTGATAGCTATGAAATGGCTGGAAATGACTGTGATACAGACACTTCATCCACACACCAGATGGCAATGTGGCAATTAAAATGACTCCTGGTTAGGAGATGGCCTTAGGTAAGAAATTCACAATATGGGTCTGCTGAAATGAGTTTATAAAGGAATGAAATGGGTTTAATATGGCCAATTAGATGAAATTAGATTAAACTTTAATGGCCATTGTGGGGAAATTGGGCTATTGCATTAGCATTTAAAATGGTATATAACACTTCAAACACTTCAAAAGTGTTGTTGTTGCTCAAGACAAGCTCATTGTCTGACACAGAAGTGAACTTGATTCCTGTAATTAAGTCCTTTGAATGTGCGGTATAACAATGTGAGCTTCAGACTAGTTTGCTAACAAGTAAAAGTAATGTTTTAAATTTATTGTGTTCGTGTGTGCAGTTAAGAGAAGGGAACGTGCTGCATACAGCCCTCTTTCCTGCAGTCAGGCATGACATTTTTTCAAGATTAATGCAAGATTTGTTTGGGTTACACATAAACCCTAAAATAGTAAAATTACACCCCACACAAATATTGAGCTTTGTCTATATGAGCCGTGTCCGCTTTCTGATAGTTGCGACTTCTCACTGATTTCTTTTCATATTACCCTTCACTTCATTCATCATTAACCCTTTTACACTTGACTGAGCCTCATCTGACTTGTTAACTTGCTTAGTGTGCAAGTTGCCATCTAGATATTTCCCCTTTACAGAGCTTGATAACAATAAGTAAAGATGATTTTCGGAGTTGGTCCCTTGGTGTTTGTGGTCTGGATCCCCTTATTAACAGAGGTGAGCCTAAGCAAGCCCCTCCTGTGGGTTTAATGAGTGCAGGGGTGAGGGGTCGATACTCAGGGGTGATTAACGAAAAAGCTTGTTACAGCAGAGGTACCTGATTCAGCGATTCAGTGTATTGTGTTTTACAGCAGGTGCATGAAGGCGCGGACCTGCAGCTTTACAGAAATTGCAGTGACACCTGTGAGCCACAGAGAGGCACTCAAGCCAAAATTATAGCAGTCTCCAATGTCGTCTGTGTACTGTCTGCTGCACAGAATCTGAGTGCACAACCTTTCTTTTTTGCGGAATGGATGCCAGCCTCAGAATAACTGACAAATGTCTTTCTTAAGAGAAAAACAAAAATGCCAAAAACCTGCAGGAAGCACAAAGAAGGGAGAAGAGAAAGCCTTACTGAACTGTCCACATCTGACCAGTGTCCTCTGTCTGTGCTAATGTGGCCTGTTTATAATGAGGACCACATCCATGGCTCCTGTGGTTGAGCTCCTTGGACAATTGGCATTTTCTTGGCCCCTGTAGTTGGCATTGCCATGGCAACAGCGGTTGGGTGCCAAGTGGGCACCTGTGCTGGGTCGAGATCAAGCCGTGAGTGAAATTAGCCAAGGCTAAAGCAGGGTCCCAGCAGCTGCCCCCTGGTACCAGAACACTGCCGGGGGAAATCAAAGACTAATTACTCTGTTTGTCTGTGCTGTCTGTGTGTGTGTGTGTAAGTGTGTGTCTGTGTTTGTGTTTGTGTTTGTGTATGTATGTGTTTGGGAGCCTCTTTTGGCATAGATTGAAGACTATTGTGGCTGGCTGGCAGTCTCTCACCATCATCTCTTAGACAGTGTAATGTATTCACCTCACACATTGTGCACTCCATTTGTTTTCTATATTTGCTGTGCATCTTTGCAGTTTAGAATGATTCATTGCCTAG